>NW_007732695.1:139308-149776 GCF_000696425.1 Galeopterus variegatus
CAACAACATGGATGGACTTAGAGAAAATTATATTAAGTGAAACAAGTCAGGCACAGAAAAACACCACATGTTCTCACTTATTTGTGGAGCTAAAAATAAATAAATAAATAAACACACAAACAAATAAAGGGTGTAGGGAGAAGAAGACACATCACAAAAATTCCTTGAACTTTTTAAGTCAAGTGAACAGATATGATGTTTGGGGGAGGGGAGAGGATGAAGAGGAATGGGTAAAGGGGCATGAAAATCAACTACAATGTATATTGAGAATTGAAATAAAAATTTATTTAAAAATTCAGAAAAAGCAGTGAGTTTTCAAAAATTTCATACTCGGTAATAAAAAGTACACCCACCTATCTATCCAGTTGTCAGTGGCAGTTCTCTTCTTGCCTGTTGTGTTTCACTGTAACCTCAAAATAGCTCTTACAACTGTGTAATGCGTATTTCCCTTCACTGTTTTTTTCATGGCTTTGGTATAAAAATTGGTATTGTCGTTTTGCTATTATTTAGCTTTCTCAAAGATTTACTTCATGGAGTTAATTTCTGAGTAAGGTCGCTTCTTGAAGGCTTCACACCTGACAACTATGCAGAAGCTCTGGGACTGTCACATTCACTGAGGAATCCTGGCCACATCATTTTGTGTTTCTGGATATAACTCTGTATATTTGAATACCTACTCTGTGCCAAACACTGTACTCACCAAAAGCAAATTAATTATCTTCTAATTTTAAAATTCTGCAATTTCAGAAATTTCAAATAATTTCCAATTTAAGATGGAATTAAGTTATGTTGAAAATTCCAATTTTCATTCAGGGACCCAATAAGGTGGGGTGAGTTTTCTAGTTTCTTTTCTTAGCACAGAAACACTCTTAGTTCTACCTATGCAATGTCTATAATTTATTTTTATAACATTCTAATTTAATGCACATTTCCTTTATGCTTGCAGACAATTAGGAATAATATAAACAGAATACTAGACCCTGGATTCAAGAAAACCAAATATTTTCTTTGTGGTCATATCTGCCATTTTACCCTCTGTATTCTACATATTTTAAATAGAAGTTTAGAGAGCTTGCTCTTTTTCTTGTCGAGATTCTACAAGGATTCTACAGATCCTTTGCATAAACCACTTTGCCTCATTCAGAAGAAAAGGATTTTACAGAGAGAGAACATTGTTATTATTTTTTTATACTACACAACATGCTGCATGATAAGCTCAGTTTCCCAAAGGAATCAGCCATTCCCACTTTCTATTCAAAGGGGAATGAATTACAGTTGAGCAAGAGCACAGGAAAAGCCTATCAGTAAATACTACTTTGAAATACTGCCCTTAACAATCATATAAGTATAATATTCATACACTTTCCCATTTTAAAGCTAACACTACAAAATTTCATGTAAACTGATAATCATTCTTTTGCCAGTATGCATATTCAAGTAATACTATACTATATTTGGAAAATAGTTTTGCTGTGTAATTAATATACTTTACTTTCAATGTGGCTGGTAGACACAGAACATTTTCTCTCCTCCTAGGCAAGGGTAAGAAGTACAGCCTTTAACATTGAATCTGACAAGAGTGTGAGAGGTTACAAATGGCAACAGTGGACTCTCTCTCCCTTCTGTTCCTGTCACTTATGGCTCACTGAACTAATCTCAGCATAAACAAAACACATCAAAGCAAGAGACTCTAGACACAAAAATAAATGAACTTTAAAAGGACACTGTGCAGAATACGTGATTTCACATATGTGATTTTACATATGATTTCCATATGATCTCCAAAAGCCAAAAGCATTAATTAAATAAAGGTAATAACATTTAAACACAAGTAGACATCAACTTGAATGATAATACTTAGACTTCCTCAATGTAATAGTTGCAAATGCCCAGCATGTTTACATACAGTATGTGAAATTTATGTATCACTAAGCATTCCCTGATTTAATTTATATACTGTTTGATTTAAAATGTTGTAACATTGACAGACACTAGAATGTTATGAGAAAGGAGATACTATTTCTAGACTCCCAGACTACACCTTATATTTGGCAGCTAGCCAGCAAGGGGAACCAATCCTTGGCCTTGGTATTACAAAGCAGCTCTCTAACCAACCAAACTAACCAGCTAGCCTGTATTTGGATTAGAAAAGTAAGTGTCATTTTCTTGTTAGACAGAGAATGATGTTCCTTCACAAACAGGAAATGTTGAACAGGAAGAGGAGAGAACTGATCTCAGCATAAACAAAACACACATCAAAGCAAGGGACTCTAGATACAAAAATAAATGAGCTTTAAAGGGACACTGTGCAGACTATGTGATTTCCACATGATCTCCAAATGCCCAAAGTATTAATTATATAGAAGTAACAACATGTAAATGCAAGTAGGCATCAACTTGAATCACCTTGAAAACACCTCAGGAATTCGTTTAACATGTTCCTGAGAGAATAAAGAAAACTGCTCTTGGGATATCTCATTTCAATCATGTAACATAAATTCTTCACAACCAAATATATATATTGAGGTCCACTTGCTCTCTCTTTCAATGTCCAGGAACAGAAACGGGTTATTTAACTAAACTGCCATTGACTTTGTATTAGCAATCTAAGAGATCCCGGAGGTTTCTGCTCAACCACCTAGTTAAAAATTTAGTAGAAATTTGAGAGGTTCGGGCCGGCCCGGTGGCGCACTGGATAGTGCGCCGCTTGGGAAGCGCGGCGGCGCTCCCGTCCGAGGGTTCGGATCCCACATACAGACCGGCTCCCGCTCACTGGCTGAGCGAGGCGCGGGAGCAACACCGAGGGTTGCGATCCCGTTGCCGGTCCCCGGTCCGGTACGGGGGCAACACTGAGGGTTGTGATCCGTTGCCGGACACGGAAAAAAGACAAAAGACAAAAAAAAAAAAAAGAAAAAGAAATTTGAGAGGTTCTAAGTCAGTGCTTCTCATACTTCAGCATGCCTAAGAATCACTTTGAGGGCTTGTTAAAACTCAGACTCCTGGGGACCAGGTCTGGGTTGGGACATGAGAATTTGCATTTCTGAAAAGCTCCCAGGTGATGCTGATACTTCCAGTTTGCAGATGACACTGAGTAGCACTGCTCTTGTCATCATCTGACAATATTGATGTCTAGTTAGATTAAATAAATACCTGTATTAAATTTGATTTCTATTAAATAGCCATATAATCAGATTTAGCCTATAAATTTTTAGCAAAACTGTCTTTTCTTATACAGCTATCAAAGACAGCTAGGAAAGCTGAAAACTATTTTTCAGGTTCACAAACCTAACCAAGATTCTCAGTCTTTGTAAGTTGCTTAGATGGTAAACTAATAGGCTTTATCTAGGTGGCCTTTATAAAAAGTGAGAAAAATATCAAACATTACGTAAAATGTTTGTCCCATAGTCACCAATGGCTACAGCTTGTATATCTACATCTATATGTGTTAATTCTGTCCCTTTTAACAAAACAGGCCATAGGTCCTAATTACATTACTGTGATCAGGATTGTGGTATACTCAAGAGATTTTAAAATCTAAACCAAATATTGTTATAATTTTGCAGTGACTGTTCTGAGGTTTCAGTATGAACTTATCCATCATAGCAGTCTGGGTTCAATCAGGAGCAAGAAACCCCACAGTAGCCTTTGTGGAGGAAATTTAATACAAAGAATTATCTATGGCAAAAGAGTAATCATAAGATATAAGAAACCTAAGATATAAGGTACCCTAGGGCTGAGGGAGAGTACCCAGGAAGCACAGATCAGACCTCTTGGAGAAAGTGTGATTCAGCCTCCAGAAAGCAGAGTTCATTATTTTAGCCAGGCCAGAGGTGGTGTGGAGTTGCTGCATGACCAGTAGACTACTATCTGGAATACAGAGAATCAGCAGCAGGTGGCATGAGCATGCAGTGGCAGTCCTGGTGCCAGTAGGGTTAGGAGGCCTTCAGTGTGTGCAGGCCACAGGGGGAGCTACAGGAGGAGTGGCACCCAGATGTGTAACCCTCTGGGCAATAGGCTGCACGGGTGCTTGCAAAGCAATTCCAGGCACTGTCTGCTTGAGCAGGAGGCCTTCAGCGTGCACACTGCAGGGATGCAGGTTTCTGTTTCCAGGGCACTGCTGAAAGGTTATCATCTCCAGGCCAATGCCTCAAAGTCCCATAGGAATCAAATTCTGGGACTGTGCCTGGGGGAGTGTTCCATCTGATGTTCTAACATTCATCCCCTTCTCTTCCTCTTCAACATCTGTTTGTGGAGGAACACTATTTCCCATCTGACAGCAAAAAAACCACTTACTTTTCCTAATCTAAATGTAAAATGTTGTCTGGGAATCGTGAAAATCACATCTCCTTTCCCATAACATTTTAGCACCTGTCAAGGTTATAACCTTTCAAACCAAACAGCCTATAAACAAAATTAGGGAAAGCTTAGTGATGCATAAATTTCACATGCAGATATTGATATGCTGCATATTTGGGACTATTTGACAAAGCTTGAGTATTGTGATTCAACTTGATTGCTGCTTACTTCATTGATTTTCTCCATCTTCATATAGTTTTATATTTCTTTTATTTTTCCTCTTTATTTTTTCCACTTTTTGGGGTTAAATTTACCTTTTTATTTATTTATTTATTTATTTTTCATTTCTTAAGGTGCAAGCTCAGTAGCTTAGGTCATTGCTCTCAAACTTCCCTTCTAATACAAGTACTAAAAGCATAAATTTTCCTCAAAATATTTCTTTTGCTGCAACCCACACACTTAAATAGGTTATATTTTTATTTTCATACTATTTCAAATATTTTCTCATTTTTCTTGTAATTTTCTCTTTGACCCATGAGTTATTTAGAAATATTGTGTGAAGTTTGAAAATATTTGGGATTTCCCAGATATGTTTTCGGTTAATTTCTAATTTAATTTTGTCTTTTCAGAGACCATACTCTAAATGATTTCAATTCATTTAAATTCATGGGGACTTTATGACCAAGCATATGGTCTATCTTGGTAATACTCCATGTGTAATTGAAAGTAATGTGTATCCTGCAGTTGCTGGGTGTAGTGCTCTATAAATGTTAATTAGGGTAAATTGGTTGATAATGTCGTTCAAGTATTCTTCCTACTCCCTGATTTTCTGTCTACTTATTTTGTTACTAATAGAAGAATATCGAAATCATCAACTTTAATTGTGGATTTATTTACTCCTTTCTGGTTTGTCAGTATCAGCTTTATGTGTTTTAATGTTTTTATTTTTTGTGCATACACACTTAGGCTTATTATGGTTCTTGATTAATTTCCTCTTTTATCCTTGTGAAATTTCACCTTTATCTTTGGTGATATTTCTTGCACTAAAGTTAACTTTGTTATCAATTTAAGCACTTAAGCTTTCTTATTATTAGAGTTTACACGGTACATCCTTTTTCATCCCTTTACTTTTAAATCATCTGTGCCATTATAATTAAAATGTGTTTCTTGTAGATAGTATATAGTTGGACATTATTTTGTTTTATACATTTTGAGGATTAATACCTTGTAATTGACAAATTTTATGTAATTATTGATATAGATGTATTTGTATATCTTTGACATTGGTTTTCTGTTTGTCTCACAGATTCTTTATTTGTTTTGCTTTCTTTTCTTTTCCTACCATCATTTAAACTAATTGAATGTTTGAGGTATTAAATTATATCTTCTCTTTGGCTTTCTTTCTATTATCTTTTATTAAGTGATCTATTAGGCAAATGTGCATTTTTAACTTAGTCCTTGGTCTCACCCTCTTTGCAATTATTATCATAAAATGTACTTCTCTGTATGTTACAAACCCTATATACACTGCTATTATTTTTGTTTAAGTAGATAAGAATCTTTCATAACTAAAATATACATGTATAGCCTATTATATTTTACCAACATGTTCACCATTTGTGCAGATCTTTTGCGTAGATCCGTCTAGTTTGTCCCTACTCTTTTGTTGTGGCCTAAATTCTCTATGGAATTTTCGGAGTTATTCACATAATCTCTCCGGTCTGACTGGCCAGACTCAAGGACATGTCAGCCCTTTTCCAGCTGTGGTAATTATTGAGTTTGTAGATCCTCCCTCATGGTGGTTCTTCCGCATTGTTCTTTGCATGACTCTGTGTAATGTTACCCTTCATATGTACAATTTACTACTCAAAGACTCACAGAGATCCTTATGCAGATTTCTGAAGTTCTTTTTCTGCATAGTTCAAGCTGACCTCTAGCTACCACTTCCAAAAGAAAAATAAAAGGACTTAGACTTACTAAATCTAATTAATATCTAATTTATATGCTACTTTTCTTCATTTTTTCTATCTAATAGTCATAACACTGCAAATACAAACAGGGATAAGAATCAGGAGGCTACGGCAGTAACCCAGGTGGTAGACAACAGTGTCTTGGAGTAGTGTGACAGTGGTGGAGATGAAGATAAGTGGTTGAATTTGGAGTTTTATTCTGAAAGTCTTATAAAATGGACTTGATGATGGATGAGTTGTGGATTATCATAGGTGTAGAGGAGTCAAGAATGACTTTTTTGAAGACAAGCTTTTTTGGCCTGATTAACTAGGAGATTTCGTGTGTTGTCTAGCAAAGGAGAGCATCACGGGAGGAACAGGTTTGGGAAGTAGAAAACATGAGTTTGATTTTGAGAATGTAAGTTTAATAAATCGTTTAAGCATCTCATTGGAAATATATCAAATTAGCTACATGAGTCTGGAGTTTAGGAGAAAGGTCAGTACTAGACATAAACATTTGAGAGATGTCAATGTGTATGTAGTATTTAAGGACATGAAACAGGATGCGATCATCTGAGAGCCTGGTTCTAAGCAATATTAATATTTAGGCAGTAGAGAGAAAAGAGCAACTAACAAAGGTGACTGACAAGGAATGGCCAGTCAGGTAAGAGGAAAACTGAGAAAGTAATGGCTTGCAAGCCATCTGAGGAAAGTGTTTCAAAAGAAGGAAGGGATCGAATGGGTCAAACACCATCAAAACCTTGACTACTTTGAGGTGAAGTGTCCACTGGATTTGGTAATTAGAAGTTTATGGAATCTGTCTCAGTGGAGTGAATTGGCAAAAGCCTAAAAGGGATGGATTCAAGAGGAACTGCAAACAGAAGAGGTCGAGCCAGCTAATAATAATGACCCTCCTGAGGTTGTTTTGGTATAAAGAAGAGGGTAGAAATAGAACAGAAGCTGGAAATATTGGGGACACAGCAAGAGCAATGTCCTGGAATAATAAGTAGCAAGGAATGGGATCCAGAGAAAAGGTGAAGGGAATGAACTTAGACAATATTTAAATAATTTAATAGGATGGAAGGAAGAAAGTGGAGATACATTTAGTTCATAAATTTGATGCTGAAGTTTGTGTAAGTTATCTTATGATCACTACTATTTTCACAATGTCAGGAAGAAAGAGGAGGTAATTTTAAATTTGATTAGGAGTTTCCCAGGAGTATCAAGTAAAGGAAGGTGATGCAGGCTAAATACGTGGCCCTGAAACACCCAAAGCATGAAATATCACCGTCTGCTGGATTCTGAAGAGATGTGCTCATAACTTAAGGACTGTTGACTTTGTTAAGTATTATAAAATTCTTTAATATTGTGAATTGACTTTAAGGTAACTGTGAAATAGAAATTAAAAAATTGAAATAAGATATGTTTTCAGCTATTCTTATGATTTACAACTTTCAATTTTATAGAAAATGTAATTAATGCAAACTAAGGTGCTTTCAAAATAATTACCAATCAGAAAACAGTCATCCTGTAAAGAAACACTTTGTCTGATTCAAGAAATTAATAAATTTATAAGCTTTGGAAATAGATGGAAAGGTCTTTCATCCCTGAGAAGGTTGATAGAGAATAAACAGGAGGCTAAGACCTCCAACCACCTTCTTGTACAATTTCTGGAGACAAATTAAGGAACTAAGGTAAAGCAGAAAAGAACACAGATGTTGCCCTGTCACTAATGAAACAAATAGATGAGGTCCGAGGAGAACTGTATGAAACAAAGACTGTCTCCTGGCTCTTCTCTGTTAGGGTGGGAGCGTTAAAAAGAAAATGTGGGCCAAGATGGAAGATAATGAACAATCATAATTAGAAATGTATTTGATATGTTCCTTTTACTTTGATTCTGTTTAAAGGGAATAAATAATGATTCATAATATATCCACAGACTGCTTTTTTACTAGCTTGTAATTCCAGAAGGAATTGACTAATGATGGCAGCACAGCCTGAAGAGCTGCAGGTTCCCTATGTTCTGATTTCCTTGGGATTTTGTTTTTTTCTTTCTTGTTTTATTTATTTTTAAACAAAATAAAAGTGCACATTCTCAAGGAATTTTTTCATCATCTATATCTTTAAGAAATTCACTTCATATTCACTTCAATATTTTTATTCAGGAAGTAATTGTCCTATGTGTGTGGTGAGTTGCACAAAGGTAAACAAAATTAAACATAAGGAATGCATTTTTGTGAAAGCATATGTTTGGGGATTGGGAAATCAACAAGCCTCTGAAGTGAACAAGGCCTCCAGGATAACATGGAATGGGCAGATCCCACATCATAACCAATGGAACAGGGAATTACAGCATTTTATCTAGAAATCAGTTGTAAAGAATAGTTATTATACAAGGAGCCATTCTCCATACATCAGACACACTTAAAGCTAAGAAATGTCTTACCCATGCCTAACCTCAATAATATAAAAATAATTGTCTACATATGCAAAGAGAATAAGATTTGAGCTATCCAGATAACTCAAGTTAATAATAAATTTGCAGAAACAGATTGCTGTAGTCTGAATGTTTGTGTCCTCTTGAATTCATATGTTGAAATCTAATCACCAGGGTGAAGGTGTTAGGAGGTGGGACCTTTTGGGAGGTAACTAGGTCATGAGGACAGAGCCCTCCTGAATGGGATTGGTACCATTATAAAATAGACCCAGGGCACTCATTCATCCCCATGCCTCTTGTGAGGACAGAGCGAGAAAGTAGTATCTAGAAGAAAGTGGCCATCACCAGACGCTGAATCTGCCAGCACTTTGTTCTTCTCTGTTTCCAGAACTATAAGAAATAGTTGTTTATAAGCTACCCAGTTTATGGTATTTTGATACACCAGCCAAAACTGACTAGGACACAGGTTTGTCTGGATAATTGCTTTAATCTTTACTTCTTTGGCATGATTGAAACCAGATTTGTAAAATTACAATGGAAAGCAGTGTAAAATAAACGATTAGGACAACATCATCAATAACCTAAATTCTTTACTACAGGGCTGCCCTGAAGTCTCCCATAGCTGTGCCCCGTGCTCCTTTCGTCCAGTTTTCTAATCTTGTAAGAAATTCAGAAAGAGATTTTTTTTTCCTGTCTTTCAAAAATCGTCTGTGCCCCTCTGCAAAGATTTCCTAAAACAATATTAACCCGAAAAGCAAGTGTTGAAAAATCAAAGTCTATTTGTAATAAACTTTGTGCACACCTATTTAGATTTAATTTTTTCCCTGCTGTTACTAGGCCGTGATTTTTTTCCCTAACAATCACCACCTCTATGGAGTTTGGTTCCAATATGTACCTCCCAAAAAGTATTTTTCCCCCAGAATTCTTTTGTCATGTTATAATGAGTGATATTTACAATTAGATCTGTTACCCTGTCTAGAGGATTATCTAAGACTTTCCTTTAATCTATTATAGTGTATATTTATATTTATGTGCCATTTATGATTTCATGCTTTCCTAAAATATTATCATATTGATAAATTATTTCAGGTAATAACATCACAATTTCTTCTAAGAAGTGTAAATATTTCCCAGAGGAATTTCTGACTTCTCAGTAATATTGATAATTAACTACATGGAACCTTCTTGTTTAAAATTGACTTTGTATTTTCACTTCATTGACTTTGTATTTCCATGTAATGCTTCTAAATATCTACCCTGCAGGGCTCACTCTGGCCAGGATCAGGGTCTTGACTTTTCCCAGATCGAATACAAGGCTGTATCTATCAAAAGCTGAAAAAATCAAAGGGAAAAGAGAGACAACAAAAAGAAATCCCAAAAGATGCAGTGAATTCTGTAAATCTATGGCTTAGAGCCAAAACCAAATAATTTGGCTTTTGGTTGGTGATTATGTTAAAAGAGAAATTCCAGGAGCTAATGCAATGGGATGCCTTTGTCCAGAAATTGAGGATACTGTGATAGATGTCCCAAATTTGTGTGAGATGCAAACAGAAGTAATTTATTTCTTTCTGTGCATCTTTTAATTCTCAGTAACCCCCCACAATATATATCAGACCCATCCAATACATTCTTTCCTAATTGGTTCTTAAAACAGAAATCCATTTATTGGAAAAATACACATTTAAATATCTCTGTATTCCACGTAACCTTTCCTATTTCCTCAGTAAAAGATTAACCTATTTCCTATAGATGGTACTTCACAGGCTTATGGTTCCCACAGATGCAG
>NW_007732695.1:150479-158260 GCF_000696425.1 Galeopterus variegatus
AAAAGATTAACCTATTTCCTATAGATGGTACTTCACAGGCTTATGGTTCCCACAGATGCAGATGATGAAAATAGTTAATACAAAAGAAAATGACTATTTTTAAACTTAGTCTATATGCTTGAACATCACTGAATCCTCAAAGTTATTTTCTTAGAAAGCCTTCTGAATCAAGAAATATTAGGTTAGGTAGTGCGAAAAAAACAATTATTCTGACACTTGTTAAAACAGTAAGGAGGACTTATTTAGGATTATTGCAATAGGTGTCAAGATTATCACAATAGGAGAGAGAGACAGCAAAGACAGCTGAGGATTTATAATTAATAAACAGAGTAAGCAGGAGAGTCAATGGATGGAAAATTATTAAGAGCAGGCATCAAGGGTAGAGAGATTCTTTCTAAACTGACTTAGGATTCTTGCTGAAGGTAGGTCATTGATTTATATATTAAAGGTGGGGGGGAGGTAGGTCATTGATTTATATATTAAAGGTGGGGGGAACTTGATCAGATATCAATGATGATCAGATATCAAAGTTGGGAGGATTCTAACTAAACTCATGTAGCAAGATTCTTGCTAAACCTGGGTGATTAAGGCTCAGCAAGAACAGGACAGACAAGGAAGGCCAAAGATGTGACCCAGTTGAGAAGGAAGCTCAGAGGAGCCTAACTAAACTTGGTCAAGGAGAACGTCTTCATCAGNAGTTGAGAAGGAAGCTCAGAGGAGCCTAACTAAACTTGGTCAAGGAGAACGTCTTCATCAGCAGCATGTTGTTGAAACACCAAATGACAGTGACTTAAGCAAAATATAGGTTAATTTCTCTTTAATCTCAGCCTAGGACTAAAATAAAACTCCATGATTTCAGAAAAACAAACTCCTTTTAGCTTATTGCTCTGTCATTCTTACAATATGACTTACAACTCATGGTCCAAAATGGCTCCTTGACCTCCAGAAATGAGCTATATATTTCAGGAAATGGAAAGAAAAAACAATGAAAAGTCACCCTTGTCCCATAAGCATATTTCCTGGAAGTCACATACACTATATCCCCTTATATTCTGCTGGTGAGTATATAGCCAGATTAACTATTCGTATCTTCAAGAAAGCCTGGGTAGTATAAAATGTATTGAGTGGCAATACAACCAGCTTTAAAAAAAATCAGGAATTCTACTTCTAAGGAAAAAAGGATGCATGAATATTTGGAGAAAGGGCTGATGGATATTTGGAGAAAACTAGCTCCTTCTTTTACAAAATTTAAAAAAATGTTACAGCAGTGCCTCCAGAACAAGCAGAAGACACCCACTAACAGCTTCCCTTTTTCATAAACTCATCAATATCTCCTTCTGTTGCCAAAGACTTGGAGGATAGACTATCAGTTGAGATAGGAACAGAAGATTGGTTGACCAAGATAAACTCCACTTCTGTCATCAACAGAGATAAAAGTTTCCTGTTACTGGCTTAGATTTCACTTTCAAATCATAACAAGTGCTCTGATATGGTGTCCTTGGTAGCCCCAATAATACCATTTTGTAGAAAATACAACTTGGGAGCACAAAAACAGACTTTAGGATGTGCTGAATGGGGGGTATCATCAATTCTCCAAAATCTCTTACTTCACTGCTTTTCTTATAATTTTAATGATCTATGCTACTTAACAAAACACTCCCAAATCTAATGACTTAAAAGAATAGCCATATTATTTGCTCATAATTCTTTGTGTTACAAAATCAGGCAGAATTCAGCAGGCTTGACTCATCTCCATTCCATTTGGTACTGGCTAGAGTGGTTGTCTTCAACTGGGGCACCCAAGTTCCTCCACATGGTCTCTCTGTTCAGGTCTGTTTTCGTTGTCTCATCTTCCAGGTCTTCTCTCTCCATGTGCATCCCAGAAGGATAACCCAAACTTCTTTACATAGTGGGCATCTTCTATGAAATTAAATATGAAGATGAAAGAACTCTTGAGGCATTAAGCCCGAAGTCATATGGCATTTTTTTACCATACTGAAATGGTCAAAGCAAATCTCTAGGCCAGCCTAGATTTAAGGGGACAGGAAATAGATTCAACCTCCTGATGGGAAGAATGACATACTCATGTAGGGTTGGATGGAATCAGTGGAGGGCATCCTTGCTGATACAACTATTCATAACTTTCTCCCAAGTCAGAATACACTGACCACTTCCTACAACCCCAAAGTCCCATTCAATTAGTCAGACCTGAAGTCCAGATGATCTGCCTGATGTTTGGATGTGAATAGGGCTCTTCTTTATCCAGGCACCTGTGAACAAAAATCAAAAGTTGTCTTCTCCACCTCCTTCCCACCGCACACAGAACATGCATCATCTCTGCTGCACGTATTGCTGTCTTGCTGGATTATTCAAGATAGCCTCACTTATCTGTGGGACTTGGTGCTAGTTTTATTGGGACACCTTGGTTCTTCTCCAGGAACCTGTTTCATTTCTTGTGATCTCTCACTCTTCAAAATTTCTCTCTCTCCACATAGCCTCCCAGGAAGAAGATTCTGAACTTCTTTAAACAATGTCTGGTTTCCAAAAAATAAAAATGAAAACCTTACACGAGGCCAAAAGTCATACAATACTACTTTCACCACGTTCTTTTCGTCAGATCAAGTAAGGTTCAGCCCAGACTAAAGAAGAGAGGAAATAGACTCGCCTGCTTGATGGGAGGAACACTACACACATACTGGAATGAAAGGAATTGTAGCAGCTACCTTTGCAGACAATCTACCCTATTAATCTCCAGGGCTTCATGTTCACTCAACACACTCTATTGTGCTTTACACTTTTGCCTATAAGCAGACTTTTGGGACCTCTTTATCATCTCCTGTTTCAGATTTTGACCCACCCCAAAACCTCTTCATCACCTTTATGTTTGACAGACACAACATCATTGGGGTTGTCTTTATTCCTTTCCATGTTTTTGAATATGGATTTGCCTATCAAATAATATTTCAATACATGTTTGTGCAATAATTAATTAATGTTTTAATATTAGATTGCCATATATAAATTCTCATTAACATCAGACACTAACACAAAACACAACAGAAATAGAATATGTTGTAGGCAATATGTGAATAGAGAATGCTTCTCAAAGTTATTTGTATGCCATTACAGTATAGGATTTTATCACCCTTAGAGAAATACAGTGGAATATCAAATTATTAAAGCTGATAAGAATTTTAAACCCATATTTTAATAACTACTGTAATAAAGCAAAATACATGATTAAATGGTATCATTGAAACTAAAGAAAAAATGTGATGCAGTTTTATTTTGTTTATTCATTTTTGACTATACATATTTATGGGGTACAGAGTTGACTATCAGTATTTGTGTGCAGTATGTGATGATCGAGTCAATATTATTACCATGTTCACCATTACAAATAGTAAATATTCTTTGTGTCTCTTACCCGATCACTCCCTATTACTCTCCCTCTCCCCATCAAGCTACATAGGTCAAAGAATAAGGTCCACATGTCAAGAAGAAACATTTTGCCTGAATAATGTTCTGTTCAGAGCATATGTGCAATATTTGCCAAGTCCTGGGATTAATTTCAGAAAAAGGAAATTGATAATGGCAAGATGGTCACTGAAGTAATCTTAAAATTATGTGTTATGACTTTTAAATTTATATAGCAGAAGAGTAAGGAGAAATAAGTTAATTATTTGTTAACTTATTAAGTTAACTTAAGTTAACTTATCAACAATAAGTTCTTATTTGTTGATTTGTGTGAATAGTAACATTGTGTATTGTTACAGAAAGTTAATCAGAACCAGTGGTAGAAATTTCAAAGAGGTATGTCTCCTCTCGAATTAAGGAAATAGTTTTGGACTAACAGAACCACAAAACAGGTTGTACTTCAGGTAAAGATTTTCCAGCCACAAGAGGTATATTCCTAATGCAATATGTGGCACAGAGTAGACAATTAGTGTATTTGAAAAATAAAATAAAATAGTGGGCACAGAGTAGATACTTAATGTATTTTTAAAAAATAAAATAGTGACTGTCCATCTAAAAGGGCAAGGTGGGAAAAGAATTCCTCAACGAGCAGTAGGAAGAAATAAGAATAATCTCTAAGTCCTTCATGACTCTGTAAACCTATGATTCTCAAAGGAGGTAGACTTTTATCGTATCTAAAGAGGTTTATCAGTGAAAGAAACAAAACAGTCATGTTATAAAACTGCCTCATATTCTGCCAGTCTGGACATTTGAAGAAATTATGGCACAGCTACAGCACAAAAGCCATAAAAAGGCATATCGGAGTAGGAATGACATTTTATTGTACTATCCATCACTTTAGTTCTCATATTTTTTTTCCTTAGATGTGTTTACAATAATGCATGTCTTTTTAGATTTTTATTCAGTTTTTATGCTTGTTAGAGCTTATGTGCTACAGGCCAATGACCATATCTACTTAATTTTCTCTGTATTATGCTCAAGTAGAAACCAAGTAAATGTTATCTCAAGATTATTTGCAAGACAATTTATCTCTAATGATCACTTGATTTTTTTTATAATACCAAACACTAAAACCAATATCTCAAGGGGTAATTTAATATAAAAAGGCACTATTATTATAAATGCATAAACACATACACATTCACACACAAACACATGGTACATATATTCAAGTAATTTCACAGAAGAAATAGATCCTATCTTTCCCCAGCTTGTAACATTGCAGATATTAATGTAATAATGAAAGTGAAATTACATGCAAGATATCTCAGGAAAAAAGAGATCCCTCAAAGCTCATGGAAGTTTTATACTGAAATGATTTTTAGAAGTCTGCAATAAAGTAAATAACAGGCATTTGAGAAGTGCCAATGCCATCTTTCCACATGCACAATTTTACTTTCATCAGTAAGTGATGCTTAGGAAGGGACAACTGAGAAACTTTACTTTTATAGGTGAATATTACAATTGTAGTTTACCATACATTTAAGCATGAATAATGCTGTTCCTCAGGTCCAGAAAATAATACCAGTTATCAATCTTTACTCACTCTGATCCCTATTAATATTTCAAACCAAAAGTTTTTTGAGTTAATGTAGAGAAGTTTCTTTTTCCTCTCCCATGGAAATATAGCATTTGTAAATAAACTTAACAGTTTATTGGCAATGCACCACCTATAAAATTGTCTTTATAGAAGGGATTTTTGCTTTACCCACCAATAATTTATCATTCTTTTCAATAAATTCCCATTAAAATAATATTATTCTCTTGAAATTGAAATTTTCAAAGTGGAATAAAGACAGTTTTATTGATCCATTCATTTCCACCGTTAAAGCTGGCATCTTGACTTGCATAAATCAAATAGTCATTTACGGGCTAGAAAAAGCATAAATAGGACATTGGATAATATATAGAAAACACTTTTAAAATAAATCAGTACATTTAAACCTCATTTAAAATATGAAGCTGGACACTCATAGTTAGAAATTAGGAAAAAATAAAGGAGTTAGCATAGAAGTTAAGAGCATGGCCTTTCACATCAGCTCTGCTTCTTGAAAATTATGTAACCCTGAGCAAGTTCATTTCTTTGAGACTTAGTTGCTTGAAATGTTAATACAAAAAAAGTAACAAACTCTCAGGTCATTATACGCATTAAATGAAATAATGTGCATAGGCTGTCAAATAGAGTCTGCGAAACAATAAGCCCACAATAACAATCAACTATCATTATTATAAGTAACAACTCAAAATTACATTATTCTCATATCAAGTGAGTAAAATTGTCTAGCTGGTTATAAATACAAAATGAATAGGAAGATTGATAATTTAGGCTAGTTCTCCTGAGATAGTCAATTTTTGCCTGGGCTGTCTAAAAATAGTGTCCATATTTCACTTTATAGTTATAGTTAATGGCGTAATTTAACAAGTTGCTTCGAATATACTTACTCAGCTCCATTCCTGAATTCACAGGCCAGAGGTCAGCTACAATTTCATGATAGAAAACTACCCAGGGAATTCAATTTGAGAATTTTCCTCTCATCTCTACAAAAGGACAGAGGTAAGTTTTCTGTTTTTGTTTTTGTTTTTAATTTCTTTTCCTACCTACAGAGAAAATATTATAGTACCCTAAGAAAGGGGGAAAAAATTGGCCTTTTGTCTTTTATTATTAGCAAACTTAATTTAGGTTTAAAGAAAAGCTGGTTGGGAAAAAACTCTGTAGCTAAAATGACTTTAGGGGATATTGAGTAAAAAGTATATTTTACACAAAATATTTAATAGCATGATACATAAATCATCACACTAAAATTCAAATTGTGAGTTGACTCAGGGGAAGTTACAAAGGTTAAAGCTGAGACAAGTAATAAATGAGGAAAGTATCCTCATTACCTTGAGGGGAGGTATTGTATGGAGACAGAGGTTTTCTACAGAAATGATTTATTAGTGCTTTCCAGCAAAAATGTACTAAGAGTCTTGTTCATAAAGTTCTCCCACTGTTAATTCATGCTGTTTCTATTTGCATGAATGCTGTGCGTGTATATTTGACTCCCAGCCACAGATCTGCCATTAAAAGTAAAACACAATCTTTTTCCTAAGTAATAGAGAATCATGGGTATTTTACACATCAAAGGTCTCAATTTTAACTCTGCTAAAGAACATTACTCAATACCTATATCCTGGGTTCTGTAAAGACAGGATCAGGCAGCCGTGTTTCACCTCGAAATGAAAGTAGTCATCTATTCTTGTCACCCGAGCTCAGAATGTTAAAATTATTTTTGAACCTCTTCCTATCCAAACCCCATTTATTTATTTTTCCAGTCTTGTCAATTTTACCTCCCATACATCTCTCATATTGATCTCCGTTTTTCCAGTCTCCCTGAAAAAATAAGAATGTAAACATGAGCTTTTGCCTGTTATTGGTTTTCCTAATATCCAGCTTTCCTTTCTCCAGATCATTCTTTTCATAAACACAAGATTATTCTGCCTAAAATATCTCACTAATAACACCACTTACAGATTCAATGTCTTTAAGGGTTCCATGTGAGTGAAAATAGCTTAGATCCACCATATTTTAAGCCCAGAGAAATTAGAAATCTATGAGCTTCATATTATTTAATCAGATAAGAATTCTGCCATGAAACCACAAATGCTAAAATATTTATTATTACTTAAAGCTGTAAACTAGATGTATAAGGAAGTGATAATTAACTTACTATGACATCACTGAACTAGAGCTAATTAGTTCAACCTGCATCAAAGGACTTTGGATATTCTTTTGATATTGGGAACACACATAAAGGCAGAGTCATGGGGAAAAAATGTGTTTAAAAATGAAATGAGTTGATTTGAACAGATTAATATTAAATCAAAAAGCAGAGCTTTGATTTGTCAACACAGCCCTTATGCCACCTCTCAAACCCAAACCATCTCCTAAATGCTCTCCTCTCATTCTTTTCAACTAGCATCACAGCTCCTTTGTATTTTCCTTTCCCAGATGTTAATTATAAGGAAAACACAGAATTTTAAACTATCCCCCTACATAAAAAAGAAAGTAGGATAAGCTAATACATGCAAATTTTTGAGAGAATTTTGGTTACTGGTTTTGCCTGCGTGTTTTTCCTCTGTCTTACTCTTCAATGAAATTTCTACGGCTGTTAAATTGATTATTCGAAATGTTGTGTAGAATTAGAAGAAAATGGGAGAGAATGAATAGAATAGAAAAATAAGGGACTGCTGTATCCTCATGAGTGGGCTAAAGCTTAAGGAAGGAAATTACTTAAGTAATTAGGATAAACTAAAAATTGAAGCAG
>NW_007732695.1:158605-159838 GCF_000696425.1 Galeopterus variegatus
ATTGATTATTCGAAATGTTGTGTAGAATTAGAAGAAAATGGGAGAGAATGAATAGAATAGAAAAATAAGGGACTGCTGTATCCTCATGAGCGGGCTAAAGCTTAAGGAAGGAAATTACTTAAGTAATTAGGATAAACTAAAAATTGAAGCAGAAGTAGATGTGACAATCTAGTCTTCTAGATTATATTGTTCAAGGCCTCCTTTGGACTGTTCTTTTTCTAGAACTATCAGCAAAGATGCCTTTTCCCTTTCTGGAATTTCAAGTTATAAAGCCAGTGTAAGCTTGAGCTGCATGCAGCTGTCTTCCCTGGTAACACAGACTTCGACCTCTTAAATTGGAGAAGATAAGGTCAAGCAGAGATGCTGAAGTAAGAGGTGGAGGGAAACCCTCCAAAACATTAGATCTTTTAATCAACTATGTAGACCAGTTGACTCCCTTGATTTTCAGTGTAATAAACTAAAAACTTCTTTTGCTTTTCTTTCTAATTTAAGTTAATTTGAATTATCTTTCTAATTAATACTGGATTAAAAATAATTCTAATTAATACAGGAATAAAAAAATACTTTGGAGGTTCATTACAATGGGTTTGTGTAGGTATTGAGTAAATTAAGGACATACAATGGATTACTTATAGTGGACATTGTGGATTACAGTTTCAGTAAAGTTACAAAGAATATCTTGTCTAGTTATTAAAGCATAAAACTTTTATTTAGCAAGAGTTGGTCTTGTGTCCTGACATTCATTTACTTGTTGCACGGTGTTATGCAATTTACTGAACTCTCTAAGCCTTATTTTCTCTGTGTGTAAACTAGGTTTTCTATTAACAGTATCTACCCCATTGTATTTTGTGAGAATTAAGTGAGATAATGAATAAAAATGTTTCTGACACCAATGTACAATGAATATCAACAACTACTAATACTGTCATTTTTAATTTAATTTAAAAGTTTTACTGATAATCATCATGGGTAAATAAACCAATAATAACAACAGCAAAAGAAAGTTACATCCTAAAAAGTGAGCAAATTTTCAACACTGATCTCCAAATTGGAGAGTTAAAATTATTAAAGATCAATTTTTTAAAAAGAGAAAAGTCATGACTCGAATGCAAAAATAAAATAGATACATATCAAATTTATCACATTAATTGATGAGAGAACTAATAAGATATAAAAAAGAAAATGGGTCAAAGGAGAAGTCAAAGAACACACACATATGCAATAAAGAAAGCT
>NW_007732695.1:161446-161978 GCF_000696425.1 Galeopterus variegatus
CAGGGGGTTCTTAGAATTAAATGAGAAAAATAATGTAAACCACGTCATAAAATGCTGGCACGTAATTAATGTTCATTAATTGCTAGCAGCTCTCCTCCTCCTCATCCTCATCATCACTGTCATATCATTCTTCAAGGCCCACGTGATCTACTCTAGTTCACATTTACCAAAATTTTGCCTTATCTCTTTAAATTGAAAAAAATGAGAAGCTATTGTCTAAGTGATAACAAACAAGTCCTGTGGGATTCCCCGTGGGGAGGAAGGGGAATTCCTAACCGGTGTGGGTCTGAGTGCACCTGCCAGACAGAACTGAAAGGAAAGGCTTTTTATCTTGGAAGATGTCGACTTAGAGACAGAGGGAGAAGTCCTCACTGCCTCTCTGATTGATTGAGGGCTGAGATTTACATAGGTAAACGTATCGGGGAGACAACTGTGATGGACAGCTCCTTCCTGCTTTGAGAGATGTAGATGTATCGGGATGTATAGGCCAAGACAGGATGCTTTGAGAGATTATCAGGTGAGACAGGATGTA
>NW_007732695.1:163060-164474 GCF_000696425.1 Galeopterus variegatus
TAATCTTGGGGAAGGAATGAGGTCACAGACATCTTGTCTAGCTACTTCCTGCTGGACAGGGTCATCAAATTCTAAGGAGTCCCCATGTGGCAAATGAATTTCTTCAAGGGTTACTGGAAATCTCAATAAACAGTGTCTTGAGTCCCCCCACCTTTTTCAGGCACTCATCAAGTCACAAGGAGCCAATAGGGATCCCTTTCAGAACCCAGGGGTTGATTTTATAGTGACCTTCTATAATTCAAAGAATTGTTGGATTCCATTTTCTTCCAAAAATGGGGTGTCCTTTAGTAGACGTCAGATACACCCAGGGAGGTTTAGCATAGGGACCTACCTTCAGTTGTGTCAATTGAACATGATAAGCTATTCAGGCATCCCAATTATGGTTCCTCTTCTTCTTTATGTGCAAGAGGAGCATGACAGTCCAGAACCAGCTGTGGTTCTGGATGACATATCCAACAATGGGAGAGATTACCAGAGGTAGTCAGAAAAAATTCACACAATTGTCTTTCCAGGCCTAGCTAATCTGCAAGTACCTTACCCATTTCCACTACATGGGATACTGGCAGGGTTGAGGCCCCTTCCAATTTTTGCAGTGCTTGTTGGCATATTAAAAAATCAGGTATTTTCTGTCCATATCTATGTGTTTAAAGTAAGTATCCAGAATACGTTCCAGAAAAGCAGATGGATTTTCATTAGGTTCCTGCCTTAATTCATGTACTTTTGATTTGGGGTTCCCCTTTCCACAATTCTGCCAATATGCATGCCTGAAATTGTTGGATCCTACTTTCATCACCATTGTTTGGGTCCCTTTCAGGATTGCAGTAGGGGACAGCTTCCTCGGCACTGCTCTCACCAGGTCATTATGGTCCTTGGCATGTAGTCAGTTGTTTTCTTCCCTGGCTTTCTCCAGTATTAATCAGCATTCCTCTGAGGTCAATAAAATGGTGGGAACCTGCCCAAGCAAGGTGGTAGGTGATGAAAAATAGACTCAAAGAGTTCAGTCACTTTAGTAGGGTCTTCCCAATAAGTGGGGTAATTTTGTTTCCAATTATAAAGGTCAGAGGTAGTAAAAGGGCTTTATACCCACACCATTCCAGGTGGTTGTACATCTTCATTTATTCTACCTATGGACATTCGTCTTAGTGTTATAACCCCACTGTGAACAAGGGCCTCTGACCAAACTGAGTACCCTTTCAGGAATGACAGGGAGAGACCATGTTCTCAGCTGGGCCAGGTTCCTTTTCTTTGAGTAGATTTTTGTGGGTCCCTAGATGGCACTGGAATCAATAAGGGAGCCAGGCTGAGAATGGGCCGAGGAACCAGATCAGGCAAACAAGCCTGGACTGGTAAAGGATGATGGATGGTGGGGGAATCCCTGTCTCAGCTGCTTGCTCCACCAGAGGTGGAGGCAAGG
>NW_007732695.1:168945-169332 GCF_000696425.1 Galeopterus variegatus
TATCGGGATGTATAGGCCAAGACAGGATGCTTTGAGAGATTATCAGGTGAGACAGGATGTAGGATATCTTCAAGTGTGATGAACAGCTTCTTCCTGAGAGATGTATTGGGTGAAACAGGATGTCTGCTTTTGACACAGTCTTAATCATTAAGTGCTAGCTATAAAAGGGAAACAAAGTTAGTTCTATATTGTATAAATGAGTGGGGGACGGGGGTCCTCCATTTACAAATTTCCCCCTTCTGTTACTAACTTCCATAATCTTGGGGAAGGAATGAGGTCACAGACATCTTGTCTAGCTACTTCCTGCTGGACAGGGTCATCAAATTCTAAGGAGTCCCCATGTGGCAAATGAATTTCTTCAAGGGTTACTGGAAATCTCAATAAACA
>NW_007732696.1:0-14478 GCF_000696425.1 Galeopterus variegatus
AGCGCCGCCGCGCTTCCCAAGCGGCGCACTATCCAGTGCGCCACCGGGCCGGCCCCATGTTTTCCCTCTTGTGACACATTTAGCAATAATACTCACGAGGTAGGCACTTTCAATATCTTCAGTTTTACACGATGAAAACTCAGGGTCACAGAGATTCAGCAATTTTTATAGGATCACAGCTCCCAAGTTGGAAAGCCAGAATTCTCACCCAGCACAGCCTCAACTCTGAAGCATTGCTCTAGAATTCCTAATCACTTGTATTGGTAAGAGAATCAAACTTCAAGTGAAACATAACAAAACTCCATTTCTTTAAAAGCATTCCATAGGGCTGGCCAGTTAGCTCACTTAGGAGAACGTGGTCAGGGGTTCGGATCCCCATACCAGCCAGCTGCCAAAAAAACAAACAAAAAAACAAAGCAAAGTATTCCATAATGCAAAGTTTTTATGAAAGCTTATTCCAAAGGCCCAACTGCTTACTTGTGTTAACACATGAGATTACTTAGCAGGCAAATAACATTAGTTTTTTCAGTACCAAGAATGACATTGACCAGAAAGAAAAAAAAAAATTCTTTATGAGACTAAAATTTTCCTAAAGGTAGGGGAAATATTGTTCATTTTACCCTCAGCACACTGAGTAGCACTTTATTAGGAACTCAGTGGATGGAAAGAAGGATGGACTCTGATTAAAGGAGCTTCAAGGGTTAAAGTTCACACACACATAGCAGCAAGATCCCCTCCAGTCACACCAACTCATCTCTGCTCCACCTTCTCGCTGTGGCATTATAACGACAGACCACCATCCCTGCCCAATGGCTTAGTTTTTTTCCCAAGGTCCCTTGTTCTAGGATTTTTCTCTTCTTCCAAAGTCCACACAAGATATTTTCAGAAACTTCAGCTACTTAGCCTCAGACAGATATTTATTTCAGGACCTTAGGCCCCAGGGACCGTCACAATGGTGCTGGAGTGACAATGACAGATTATGGTCCTGTTAAATATTTCTTTGCTTGTTCCTTCAACAAAGCACGTATGATGAGCCTCAATCAGGGCAGAAATATGCAGGTGGGGACCCTGGCAGAGAATAGAGAGGAGAAGGCCTGGGAGAAATGAGAGTTAGCTTGAAGTTATGAAGACATTGGTTTGACTCTGGGCAGGATCACTTTTCAAGGTGTGAGCCTGGGGTAAGTCACCCAGCCACTGCCTGCTGTCCTTGCTTTTCTATATAATGGGGACTATGGAAGTTCTATCTCCAAGTGTTTCTAGAGGATTCAGTGATGCCTGTCAGGCTAATTAGACCCTTACCTAGTTCAGAGTGAGCATGCGCCAGCACAGAAGCAGTGAGAGCTTTTTGTTTTGGGGCTTGTCACCTGACACTCTATCCCCTTTGTTTCTGATTTCCTTTTCTTAAACTCCTCAAGGAGACATTTGCTGCCAAAGTCACCTCTTAATGATACAATCCAAGGCAGCCACAGTTCTGTCACTGGCCTACAATCAATTTGTAGAAAGAACAAACAGCCTATCAGGTAGTTATGGTAAAATGTTTTTTAAAAAGTGCTGTCATTCCCCTCTGCTTCTTGTGAGGCCACTTGGTACCTGACGTGTCTCAGAGGAAAGTACTGTCTGAACCTCTTACTTCCAAATGCTAATCACTGTCTCCTTTGATTGTAAAATATAATACACATGCAGAGAGGTGTGCAAAACATAAAAGTACTGTTGACAAATAATCCTAAAGTGAACCCTGGAGTGTGACCACAACTCAGAACAGGAGGAGACCTTGTTTCCCCTCCCTGGGCCCGGTCCCTTGTCACTACCCCATCGCATCCCCAAGAAGGAACTACCCTCCTCACTTGGAAATAATCATTACTTTGCTTTCCTCTTACTTTTACCACCTCCATATACCCCTAAACAATACGGGTGAGGTTTTCGCACTGTTTGGACTTTATGTTAAAGAATACACAGTGCGTTCTTCAGAATCTGCTTCACTTGCTCAACTTTATGGTTCTTGGATGCACGCATGTGGTGGGGGGAGGGTCGGTTCCTTTTCATTGTGGTAGAATGTTCTCCTGCACAACTACATCACGTTGTATTCATCCAGCCCGCTAGTGATAGGCATCTGAGCACTTCTAGGTGTGGGCGATTAGGAAAAACAATGCCACAAACATTCTTGCACAAGTTTCCTAGTACATTTATATCTGTACTTGTCGAGGGGAAAGATGCAGGAGTGGGACTTCTAGATCAACTTTACTAGATGCTGCCAAAATGTTTTCCAAAGAGTGGTTGTACTAACTCATCTTCTCACCAGCAATGTATGAGAGTTCCTGCATTCATACCCTTGCTAGACTTGACACTGTCAGGATTTTTAATATTTGACCATCAGGTATGTGCTGACGTTTTTTAAGCTCTGTGGATATAATACCTTTGAGAAATTAATATATAATATAATGGGCTATTCTTTAATTTACAAATAGTCAAATGTACAAATCTAAGAGGACAGTTACCCTTGCTAGACTTGACACTGTCAGGATTTTTAATATTTGACCATCAGGTATGTGCTGACATTTTTTAAGCTCTGTGGATATAATGCCTTTGAGAAATTAATATATAATATAATGGGCTATTCTTTAATTTACAAATAGTCAAATGCACAAATCTAAGAGGACAGCATGGTAAATGTTTAAATTATACCTATGCAATCGTCTTCCAGATGAAGATACATAATATCTTCATCCAAGAAAATTCTCTTGGGTCCTTTCTCATTCAATATATCCTCTACTCCACTGTTATGACTTTTATCACCGTGGATTAGTTTTGCCTCTTCTTGAAGTTTGCATAAATAGAACCAGGCAGTATATGTACATTTGTTTTTGTGTACATCAGTAGTTCATTATTTTTAATTGTTGCATAATATTCCATTGTATGAATACACCACACTTGTGTATCTATGCTACCACTGATGGACATTTGGATTGCTTCCAGTTTGAAGCTATTATAAACAAAGTTCCCACGTGCAAGTCTTTTTGTGGACATTTCTCTTGAGGAGGGCATATGTGCAATCTTGGCAAAGACAATCACACAGCTTTCTGTCCCATCTGCATGTCCTGCAGGGGAGCAGAGTCTAGTTGTGCCATACCCTGGGGCTGCTTTCTTTTTAAACAGTGTATCATGGCCAGCGATGCAATGGCGATTGTGTAAGATTAAGCTCCACTGGCGTAGAAGGAATTCAGATGACCTCCAGGTCTGGAGATGCCTCCACGTCATTCTTTAGTAGAAACCTCAGTCCCAGCAGGTGGGATATGGAAAAAGGAACAGCTGTGGAGCTTTTCACATAGCTCTCATCACAGTCTGAAAACACGTGGCTGAGTAATCAATACATATTTGCAAATTAACTTTTAAAATTTCCTTTCTGCTAGAGGACTGGAGTGACTCTAGCTATTCTAGGACTCTGTCCATAGATTTGGTGAGGAGAGGATGGTGCCCCAGGACAGGGGAAAAAGGAAGGAAGGGGACACCTCAAAGGTGAGCCCAGGGGATCAATAGTCACTTGGGGAAAGCTATTTTGTAAGGAAAAAGTTTTGCTCTTTTCATAGCCCCAACTTCCACTGCTGGGTTTTGACAAGAAAAACTTGCAAGAGCCTCATTTTGTGACATTACCGGAAGGGTCTTCTCAGGTGATAATGTATTTGTCCTTTCACTGATCGCTTTCTCAGGAGAGGCAGGGGTGGGAGGATGCTCTGACTGGTGGAAGGTTTCGTTGTGTCTGAGGCAGCTTCTCACTGTCGCCCTCACATTTCCTTTGAAGGTGCTACTCTCAGCGGGAGGGGAAGTGAAGGCAGGGAGGGGTTGGGAAAAAAGGGACAAACAGACAAAGCTCAGCAACCAACCTCGACCAGCACGTTTCCTTTCGGAAACAGAAAAGTGGTTGTTTTTAGATGATTGACATGAGGGAGTGGTTACTGCTTTGATGCCTTGTTGACAGTGTGTAATCATGTGTGCAAACAGCCTGCTGCATTTTTTGTGCGGTGGTTACTATAAAAAGGAATAGAGGGTGAGGAATCAAAAACTTGAAAGAAAAAAATATAATTTTTAACTGACATAGGATATAATGTATATTTCTTAGCACCAGCCAATTGGGTAAAACTACTTTCAAGGAAAGACTACATTTCTATACAACTCTATACAGGTTTTTTTAAAAGTGGGTTTTAAACAAATTAGGATTAGACCAAGTTCTTAGAAACCAATATTTATATCAGGCGTGGCTACTCACAAGTGCTGATTCTTGCATACAAAAAAGCACTGTAAATAACTGAGTCAATGCAGTGAACAGGATTTACAATTTCTCCCTAAATCTTTCCTCTCCAGTGGCTGTTGGTGATAGGGTAAATAAAATACTTGATTAGATACATTTCAGTGCTTCCATCTGTTGCTCAATGAATAGATAGATGGAACCAGAATCAATGGCAAATCACCTCACTCCACTCTATTTATATTTCTTCAGTGCACGTGAGTTTGTAAAAAATCACAATTTACC
Source organism: Galeopterus variegatus (assembly GCF_000696425.1). Taxonomy (NCBI): domain Eukaryota; kingdom Metazoa; phylum Chordata; class Mammalia; order Dermoptera; family Cynocephalidae; genus Galeopterus; species Galeopterus variegatus. The sequence goes on from NW_007732696.1 coordinate 4,526, forward strand.
TAGAAAAATGAATACATAAGAAATAGCACTTTATGTGGCCAAGAGGTTTCCGGGTGTCTCCCTGAGCAGTGTCACCACACTCTGAGCTGCAAACATACCACAAAGAGACAAAATCGCCTTTTCAATCTTAGATTTTACAATTTTCAATGCAGTAATAGCCCTGGTAGAATTCTCTCAAGAGAATCCAGTCTCACCAACCTTCACCTACACTGGTCCGGCCTGAATCCTTCTGCTCCCTTCCTGCCTGGACAATCCTTCTTTTGGTCTTAATAGACACTTTGCCTGAGACACCTCCAACCCCCCAAGTCTGAGTTAAGTTTGCTGCTGGCCCCTCTTTACCATCATTCTGTGCTTAACCGTGTGTCTCCCCTGAGCATCTGTAAACTCAGTGGGAGCGCGTCTGTGTACCCAGCTTCATGGTGTACTTCCATGATGCACTCAACAACCACAGACATGACACACCAGCACTGATTGTAAGAATCTCTGAGCATCTTAAAAATGAGGGAGATCAACTAGAAAGCCTTCGCGAGCGTCAGTGGGAAGGTGTCTTTGGTAGGAGGATGTGCCAGCCATGGAGAGCTTCCCCCTGCAAGACCAGCTGCCGTGAGGTGGGCCGTGAGCTGACAGCCTGCAGCAGCTGCAGCTTCAGGATCCACCAGTGTCAGCACTCAGGCCACTTGAGTGCCACTCGCACTGGATGCCCCAGCCAATGACTAAACACGTCAGAGGAATAAGAGCCAGGCCCTTCCTGCCCAGCGCAGGACCCCTCTCAGGGGCAGTCTTTGGGGTTCTCCGACAGTCTGGCCAAGCGTTTCTCAGAGCTGCCTTCAGCCAGTCCTCCTCCTCCTCTCTCCTTCTAGAGGTGTCAACCCTGCATCACGGTCTCTCCCTACCTGCTCCTGCTCCTCCCCTTTTCCCTTCCCAGGCAGTCCCTCCCTGCCAAAAGCTCTCTTGCACTTCATATTCCATCTTGGCGTTGGCATTACAGAGGACCCTAATGACCAACTGCCAAGTACGGTTGGCTGGTAGGACCAGATGACTGGCTGCCATTTCAGCTGAAGGAACATATAAGATTCTTCCCATAAAAAAAAGAAAACATGCACTTAATGAGAAATTAACATATGACTCCCAGAGCTGAAGAAATAAAAGCCATTTCTGAACTGCAACAGAAATCCATATTGATTTTTCTCTTTACACATCTTTATTATCATTCCCAAGCCAGAGACTCTGTGAAGGCCATGATTATTTAAGTTCCTTCAAATTAACAGATCATTCAAATGCCTCATAGGACCTTCAACTGAAAATGCTCATAGTTCCAACAGAAACATTTTTAACTATTTCCGAGGTCCATTCCCTTTTGGAAGAGTGACATATTCTTACCCCTTTCTCTTCCCAACCAAAGCAAAATTCGCGTGGGCTTTAATTCCTCCTCCCCTTCATCCAATTTTATATCCTGATATTTTCACTTATTTATTTGTAGGTTTACTTGATTCAGTCATTTGGCTACTATTTACTGAGCACTTACTATTTGCCAGATACAGCATGCCACACAGACGTGGTTTCCCGCCTCGTGAAGCTTACTCTCAAGTAGGTAATACACGAGTAAATACACAAACAAGGTTATTTCAGGTATGTTTAAGGGCTTTGAAGGAAGAAACCTGGGATGATGTGACAGAGTGATGGGAGTGGGGAGGGTGAGTAATTTGACAGGAGAATTAAGAAAGAACTTTCCAAGTAGGCAAGGTCTGAACGGAGACCTGAACACAGAAGAAGACACCCTGGTACAAGCAAGGGAAGAGCTGTGCTGACAGAGGACACAACAATGCCACAGCTGGACGGAGAGGAAGACACAGGGGGCAGGCTGGAGGAAGAGGAAGGCAGCACTTCCTTTCCCTTCTAGGTCCATAAAGGCTGGGCTCAGTCTGTCTTAATTAATGCACCAACTCCATGTTTGCACAGACTGGGCATGCAATATATTTTTGCTGAATAACTAAGTGAACTTCCTCTGCAGGTAATTATTTTTGCAGGTCTCCTCTGACTTCCCAATTAGAGAGCAGAATTGAAACAACATCCCAGGCATCTCTGCAACCCTCCCAGAGCCAGGTAAAGTATTCCAACAGGTAACAGCCTCAGAGGCTGTGCTCTGCATGCTTGAAACACCCCTCATTCATATGTTAAAATCCTAACCCCCAAGTTGATGGTATGGGGCGGGTGTGCTTTGGGAAGTAATTGTCACGAGGGCAAAACCCTCATGAATGGCATTAGTGATCTTACTGAACTGAGAATTGTGAAGAAGCAATGGAGACTTCCTAACATGAAAACCTCCATGCATGCTTGAAACACCCCTCATTCATATGTTAAAATCCTAACCCCCAAGTTGATGGTATGGGGTGGGTGTGCTTTGGGAAGTAATTAGGTCACGAGGGCAAAACCCTCATGAATGGCATTAGTGCTCTTACTGAAACTGAGAATTGTGAAGAAGCAATGGAGACTTGCTAACATGAAAACCTCCATCGGGTGGTTTCAGTTACCCTATTTTACCATTTTCACTAGGTTTATTATTGTTACCTGCTGCACGACTGAACAATTGTGGGAAAAGAACAATGAATCCAAATTCCTACTTGTTTCATTCAAACTCTGACAACTGGTTGTAATTTCTGTGAAGGAGAAGGGAAGATGTTTGCTAAGCTCTACAGAGCCGGCTCATGTCTAAAGACAATCCTCCCAAAAAGGTGTGAAGACGTCTTATCACAGCCATGGAGGTGAAGGGGAGATTTATTATGGTTACTAATTCTATTTCTGTCAATGTCTTTGGAATTCTAATCAGATTATTAAAACTTTGCAAATCATTACATTACCTCTAGACTCCACACCTCACTGCGACAAGGGTTCTTTTGAAGTGAGAGGATCCTGATGTCACAGGTAAAGATGCACTGCCGATAATAAAGTTGCAGGGAAATTCCTCCAATAAAAACGAGTTGGAAAAGACAGAACCCATTTATCTGACTTTCTCTCCCAGTTTTTTGCCTGAGGATAAGAAGTCTGAGGCACAGAACAACCTCCTGGCCTTTTCCATTCTAGTAGCTGCAGGATGCTTGCTCACCTGCTACAAAGTTTAATGACTTCTCATGGCTACTTAAATTTTTTCCCAAAATCTGAGAGGTAAATCAAACAATTTATAAATGAAAAGACACTTGAAAGAAGAGTATTTGTAGGAGAGATACGAGATGAACGGCAGGTTCAACACATACAAAGAGCACATCTTAGGGCGTTTTGATTTATAACATATGCATTTGAAGTGCTACCTAAAGAGAAGCAAATCGCTTACTGTTAACCCAGACACGTTTGCAGGTAATAAATGCACATGCTCTTTACCCATCAAATGATGGCTCCAATGCCCTTCAACATCAGTGAATGAGAAATGGGTGTCATCCTCTGTCCTCTACAAGATAACCCAGTTCCTTTAGGTGGAAACCTGAGCCCTTCAGATCCCAGCAAAAGGAAGTGTATGTGGCTTACTTACCATGATGTACGACACCCTTCAACCCATGGATAATAGGATCCAGAGCAGCATTGTCCCTCGGACTGACCTAAATGTAAAGGAAACATGATTGGTTAAATCTATTCTGGCATCAGACACAACAGCCTCAGTTTAATCTTCTAAAGAGAAGGGGGGGGAAATAAATGTTATCTAGCAAGCTGCTTAGGTCTCAAATATACCATGGCTCTTACCAAATGCAGGAGATTTATGATATAATAAAATCAAGTGAGGAAGTCTAAATCGAAAGAAAGAAACTTCTCAGAATACATTATAACAGGAGAGAAATACCATAGTCCCTGCAAAATCTTACACAGCAACGGCAAAAGTTTCCTTTTGCTCTGTTTTATTAAAAGTAGGCCCTGATCAGCTAAAAGGTCACTGAAAGTCATCACAGAGCAACCCATCATTGACAGAATACTTCAATATCTTCTGGTGATTGTGTTTTTCCCTCTTTTTAGAAAATGGATCCGTTCCCTGCCAGCCTATTCCGCTTTGAGAGGATCCCAGTCCCCTATGTGCCTTATCACATGCAAGGGACATTTCTAAGAGTTACTCAAAGCAGAAGAAGGCACAGAGGGAGGGGCAGTGTCTCCCTCCTTCATTTCCTTCTGGGATTTTTAATCCCCCCAAAAGTCAGGCCTCTGGGTCTCGATTCCACCCACTCTTCCCTTAACTAAGCAGAAATTCTCATTCTTGCCCTTTCTAGAAGATTAAAATTCCATCAGCACATTACAATTATGGTGTTTAGGTACTTTCTTTTAAACACACATTGAAATATTTACAGATAAAAGAAAACACCTGCAATTCGCTTCAAAATAATCTGAGTGTAGAGAGAACAAATCTATGGTTATCAGAAGAGGTAGGGGAAGAAGGAAAGGGAAAAGGGAGAGTGGGGATAGATTGGATAAGGGGTATAAAGAATAAATATGATTTTTAACAATGTGTTAATAAAAAAAAAAGAAAAAGAATAATCTGAGTGAACAGCAGGGGGAGCAAGTGAGGCACAGGGGCAGCAGGACAGGCCTCGAGTCAATAATTCATGACTTTGGGCGAAGGGTATAAGAAGGTCCTGATACAGTTTTCTCTACTTCTGTGTATGTTCAATTTTTTCCAAAATAAAGAGCTTTTCAAAATCCATTATCTGTAATCAGCATAGCTCCTGCTTTTTCTTTCAGGGATAGTATTTACATCCAATCCACTTGTAACACAATGAAGTTGAGATATTGATGAATCTTTCAATGTGTAACAAGACCCAATTTGATGTTTCCAAGATAAATCAGAGGAATTCAGAGCCATCCCTAGGTTGAATTTTTTTTTGGGGGGGGGGCAGCTGGCTGGTATGGGGATTTGAACCCTGAGCTCGGTGTTATCAGCACTGGGCTCTAACCAAATGAGCCAACCAGCCAGCCCGCCTAAGTTGAATGTTAAGGTGAGTGAAGATTTTCCACACTCCTTCCTACCCTAACAGATTCTCGCAGCTGGGCTGCTGCTCCCAGTTTGCTTGAACAACAATCCACACTTCACACGTTTGCTTATCTCTGCCTCAGCGTCTGCAGGTGACAGCAGTAGTTCTCAATTGGGGCAATTTTGCCCTCCCAAGGGTACATTTGACCACGTCTGGAGACATTTTTGGTTGTCACAACTAGGTGCGGAGGGGAGAGGGGAGGGGATACTGGCATCAAGTGGTAGAGGCCAGGGCTGCTGCTGAACATCCCATAATGCTCAGAATAACACCACACAACAACGAATTATCTGGACCGAGACGTGAATGAATGGTGCAGAGGGTGAGGTTGAGAAACCCTGGTTAGATGCTCTATGCGTTAATAGTGATTACATCTTAATGTCTGGAGCCCTGAGTTACATTTAAATTTAGAACACAGGTGCCATTATAGACTAACAAAGTGATGTGAAATTTGGTACTACATGCTAAACGCTACAGGTATTTAAAAAAAAAAAAAGGATCAGTGAACAGGAACTCAGTATATCAGATCACAAAGGTGGATTTCTGGAAGCTGGCATGAGTGTTCCTCCGAATTGCCTGAGAAGAAGCTCAAGCCAGGAGTTTAACCCAGTAGTTGAAGCATAAAACACTTTTGAAAGGCAAACATCCACAGACTACACCAAATCAAGATTGTATGAGAAGAAAAATCATATTTGCACCATAGCAAATAATTGGTCAACATTTTAAAACATGGCCAAAAATGGAATCACAACTCCAAACCATTGGCCAACTGTCAAAAGCCCAGAATAGAATAAAATAAGAACCCAGAGAAAGATCCCATATCAAACTGAAGTTGTAGACAAAATGATGGTCTTTCTTTTTGATTTAGTCTGGTGAAAATATTCAGACCAGTTTAACTACCGTAGTTACTCTAATACCTGTGGGAGATGACAACATGACCACAAATTCCTCCCATGCACCTCTGCAATCTGACTTTGCCCTCCACCATCAAGAGTATATATCAATTTCTCCGCCTTTGACATGTGTTGGTTATTGGGAATTAGTGAACATAATGCAGACAGAGGCTTAGAAAGCACCCGGATTCTTTGGAATCCTGAGAACACCAGGTAAAGAATCCCAGGTTAGCCTACTGGAGGATGAGAGACCACATGGAGTAGGGACACAGGGAGTCCAGCCAAGGTCGCTTTAAACCCACCAGCCTGCCAGCTACCAGACAGGTGAGGGAGGCCATTCAAGACCATCCAGCCTCAGCTGAACCATCTGCAGTCCACGGGGACCAGCTGAGCTGGCCCCAACCAGAACCACTGACTAGTCAACTATAGAGTCATTAATAAAATGATTGCTGTTTTAACTAACTGGGATCAAGTGTTTCAGAGCAAAATTTAGCTGTTAAGAGTTTCCATGAGAGTGTGTGGAGGTGGAGGATGGAAGACAGGCTATGATAATGATAATTTTTGTAACCAATACACTTTGTTTATGGTTTGTCTTAATGGTTTCTCACTGAGATTCCACATCAGAAGACACAGCCTCTGCTGTCCACCTGATCAACGCATGTGTTGCTCCAGAACTGTGCTACCCCTCCTCTACCATGGCAACATTTCTCACATGCTCTCATCTTCCATCCCAAATACAAGGGAATGTTTTGCAGTCCGGAGGAGCCTTTACTGCATTTAGTCTTATCCGATGATGTGAAAGCTCAAAGAAAGTGTCCCTAATCCTCCATAACTGACACCCACCAAATAACATTTGTAGGACACGCAAGAAGAAAATAAGCAAGCAGCTTATTCCAGGTTCAATTCCTGATCACTTCTGGTGATAGCACCTCTGTGTCCAATACTCAGACCTGGCCTCAAAGCTCGAGGGCCTGACCCCAAATTCTAAGCAACCTCATAAATGGAAAGCCTTCTACAATGTCCATTCAACTCCACAGCCTCTATTGCTGGTTTACATGGCTGGGGTTGAGAAGATGGATTAGGAGACAGAGAGAGAAAATGGAGATTATTGGCTGGTCAAAGTAACTTACAAATAATACTGAGCTCATTCTCCAGTGTATGTTTTGGTTACAAAACTTAGTGTGGTAAATCCAAATAGCCTGCTAATAAGTGGATTTGTTCCAGTGAGGCACAACCCTAACTGAAATAAACTCTTCCACTCACTGTTTAAATCAATTTGCCACATTTTAAATATGACAACAGTGAAGAAGGCTGTTTTAGCAACCTACGTCTACATTCTGGGCTCCGTCCAGAGTAGAGGAGGCAAAGGAACGGGAAAAAAGCGGAGTTCCAAGTCAGGCATAAATCCTTGGAGCTTCAGTGTCCTCATATGTGAAATGGGGATACAATCTCATAATGTTGTTATGAGGATTAAATGTGTAAAGTTTAGTGTATAATGCTGAGTACAAATACAGCATCCATTAGGGACAGATAATACAGGGCAACAAGTTGACCTAAACACTCAAATTTAAACGAATGTCAAGCAACAGCAATTTTATCCCTGAGCTTGTCAACGTACTTGGTTCTAAAAGTAATACCTCTTTGAGTTCAAATTTCAAAAGATCCAAATTTATGTTTTATTTGACATACACTCAATTTTGTAATATGCTGCTCCTTGTAAAGCCACATGAGGAGATTCCTGGCTCTTGAAATTTGCTTCCTTCCACTTTAAGATCAAAGGAGTTATGCAGTAATACCGAGAAGGCAGCAATTGCACAAATGAGCTTAAAATGGACTAGAAGAAACAGACACCCCCCTTCCCTGCCGAGTTTGTGCTCTCATTGCAAAACTTAGCTCCTGGCACTTCCACTCAGAGCAGCTTTTGTGGCATTAGTCATCTTCAAAAGGATGGCACACAAACACGAGAGAGGGCTCTGCAATAAAGCTTTTCAGTTGTCTTTAGATATAGCCAAAATACATATCCTGGCACTTCCACTCAGAGCAGCTTTTGTGGCATTAGTCATCTTCAAAAGGATGGCACACGAACACGAGAGAGGGCTCTGCAATAAAGCTTTTCAGTTGTCTTTAGATATAGCCAAAATACATAGAGATACTGGCGATATGCAAAACTATGACAAGTAGGTTTGGACTAAAGGCCGAATGCTCATAAATACTGATGAAATCTAAACTTTATAAAGTTTTCTTTTCAAATAACAGCCCACCACAAGGATTCAATGAGATATTAAATTAGTAGCCAAGTTATCAATAATCTCTAGAGATGTGTTTATAATCCAGGCTCTACGGGAGGGCCTGCGTTTATTCCTGCTTGAAGCAAAGTGAAATGGAGGCAGGGAGGCCACGTCAGACAGCATGTGTCTGCATTTCCCTGTGCCATTTGGCCCTTGACTTGGATCCTAATAATTTTCAGTCTATGAAGTCCTGGCCATCTGCTAAATAGAAAGGCCAAGACAACTTACTTGCCTTGAATCTTACATTGCCAGCTGCTCCTTTAGTCCCATAAACATCACATCCAGCCAATAGCCTCCTGTGGGAAAAATGATTTATTCCTGTTGAGGGTGAATGGTCACACAGTTCACCATGGCTGCAGAGGAAAGTGGCAAACAACAGGAACAGACTCCACACAGCCTTCCTGAATTGCAGGGATGATGACCCATCCACCCCGATGGTTAGGTGACCATGGAGTCAGAAACTAACTTGCTTTATCAGGACAAGGACAAGCACTTCTCATGAGGTCTGATTTCACATCTCATTGCCCTCTCCTTCCATGGCTGTTACCTAAAGAGGCACGCAGCAAGGATGCTATAGCTTCTTTCATTCTGACTTCAACATCATCCTGGTTACCAGTTTTTGGTTCAAGTTGCTGTCAAGAACCTTCTGGCACAAACCACTTATAACTTGGCTATACTGAGCCACTGCATTTCAGTTAGCCCTTGCCCAGAGACAGAGCACCAACCAGCTTCTTTTATTAATAAATTAAACACCTGTCAGTAATTTAGGGAATGTGTCTATGTTCGAGTAGACAATTCTAGCATTAAACCACTAACTGCTGACCTATATTGAAAGCACCCTTATTTTCCTGACTCTTCAGTCCTCACAAATATTACTTTTATTCTTGTACAGCCTATAGTCTCAGTTTCTGATGTAGAAATTTCTTTTTTCCCTTTTAGCATCACAACATCATTTTCTATTCTTTCTTGACTGTCACTGCTGCAACAGGCTTATAAAAGACAGAATCAGAGGTGTTGGTACATTTAGCTTCCCAGACTGTCATGGAATAGAGTCAGAGAGGAAAAGAGAGACATAGTTCAGAATGAGGTGTGGCAAGGAAAAAGGAAATGTGCAAAGCCGTAGGGCTTTTCATGAAATGAAGGATTTTATTATCCCAGTCATCTAAAGGCAAGTAACCAAGTGTTCACTCCTGGTCAGGAGGCTTCCTTTAAATTTGACCACTAAAATTCCAAGATCATAACATTAAGCCTAATCTAATAGATATGCAGAACATCACCAAGGCTTCTCACAAGAGAAGTGAGAGGCCCCGTCAGAGGGGAAGGGTATGGCCCTGTATCATCATCTATTTTCCAGCCTTGACAGGGACAGACTCCTGGGACTGGCTTCCATCGGTAGATGAGAAAACTCCTAATTCCTCAGCTATGGGAAGAGATTAATATGAAAAGGAAACACAATTATAAATGCTAATAGGATTCATCCTCCCGCCTTCGAATGGGGCTCGAGCACTGACATGGCTTATTTACTGTTAATTCATAATATTAATGGAAACTAGTCAATTCAGAAGTTATTCATCTCTAGAGAATGGAGACTCGTGGCCAGAGAAGGACACAGAGGAAATGAATTTTGTGCTCTTGGTTTACTTAAACTGACCATTCTCTGTCCCCCTGCCCCCACCTCTCCAGCCCACCAAAGCCTTTACCATCTAACTGTCAGACTTGGCTTGGAGGAGTCCATTACTGGAAAAACCAGCCCCCCCCCCCCCCCCGGG
>NW_007732696.1:15401-21604 GCF_000696425.1 Galeopterus variegatus
CCCCCCCCCCCCCCCCCCCCCCCAAAACCCTTTCCACCTAAACTTCAGACTTTGGTTGGGGGGGGCCCTTTCTTGAAAAAACCCCCCCCCCCCCCCCCCCCAGGGTGACAGCGAGGCCCAGCAAATCTGCACAACTGCAAAGCCTGCCAACAGCAGTCTTGCCTCTTGTCAATACAGCTGATTTCTCATTTTCCAGAGGATCAAACTGTCCTGGGCTGCGTATATAATTCCATTTCCTCTGGCTTTGGACTCCCCCAACCCTCCATTTCAAAGCCGAAACAGAAGATAGAGAGAAGGTAGGCAAGCTAGGGCACGTGGCAAATGATACTTCCATAGGGGCCACATGGTAATTTTTGTCTTTCTTTGTCTTTTTAATGCATTGTGTTTCAGAGCCAAGAATGTGGTAGGGAAGCCTTTACGGCAGTTCTAGATGGGGTCCCAGAACCCACCTGTCCCACCCTTGTCAGTGTTCTCAATGGCTTCTGAACTGGAAAGAAGCAAAAAAAGAAATTCCAACCTAGAAAAGCATGACCTAGAGTCTTAAGCTACAATGCAAACCATTTCACACAGATATTGTCATGACCTTTGAATTAAAAAAAAAAGAGAGAGAGAGAGAGAGAGATCTGGGGAAGCCTGGGGCAAGAGAAGCTCATTTCAGGTTCAGTGACTTGCCTGCAAGTTTCTCTGGATTCAGCGTGGCAGTGCAGGACAACTTTGACTTTCCCTTGTTAATAATCCTGCCATGCACTGAAAAGCTCCAACAATATCAAAGGCTTAGGGGATAAGCAGAGCCGACTGTTTTCCCATGTAGCAAGTGACTTCAACCAGAACACATTAGATGTGAACTCTCACCCTTGCTTTTTCATTCCCTGGAAGGAAAAAGCTGCTCAGGGCACTCCATTTACAAAAGACTCAGAATCCAGAAAGCGCTGTGTGGGGACTGCTTTAATTCCCCACCATGTATGCAGCAAGAAAAATATATAAGAGTTAAGGCATATTGGATCAAAGGGGTTGCCAGATTGATCCTTCTGTCAAAAACAATTCCTCCTTAGAAGTTGGTAAAATCATCATTTTGCATTATTAGAGATGGGGGAAGACTATGTAAATATCATGTAGCTATCACATATAAAATATTAAAATTACCTGACTCATAATTGTATCAAGAGGTGATGGGGGGAAATGGCATGGTGTCCTTATCCCAAATTACAAGCACCCAGCTCTTTAGTAGCTCATTCACTCCACAAATATGTACTAAGTATCTGCTGCACGCTGTGGGGAGCTGACTCTAAGATGGTGCCCAATGATCCCAACCCCAGGTTGTGATCAGGCCCTTGTGTAATCTACTCCCTGGGAGGGTGGGCTGGATCTCATGGCTCACTTGTATCCAGTAGAATGAGGCAAAGACAATGGGATTCCACTTCCATGATTAGGTTGCAAAAGATTCTACTCTCCATCTGGCTAGCAGATACCATCACAGCCTACTTGCACCATTTGATGAAGTAAATGTCATGGTGGGGAAATCCACACGACAAGGAACTGAAGGTGGCCTCTGGCCAACAGCTAAGGAGGAATTGAGCTCCTCAAACAGCCCTTGAGCAACTGAATTCTGCCAACAATCTGAGTGAGCTTGGAAGTGGATCGTTCCATAGCTGAACTTTCAGACAAGACTGCAGTCCTGGCTGACATCTTGATTGCGGCCTTGTGAGAAACTTGAATCAGAGGATCCACAGAAACTGTGAGATGATAAGTGTGTGTTGTTTTAAGCTGCTAAGTTTGCAGCAATTTCTTACTCAGCAATAGATAACCATCTGCCAATGTATTAGTACATTTCTGTTCCTTATAACAAAATACCGGGAACTGGGTATTTTTCAAGAAAATAAAATTTATTTGCTCACAGTTGTGGAGGCTAGGAAGTGCAAAGTCCAGGCAACACATTTGGTGAAGGCCTTGGTGATAGCAGCAGCAACCCAGGCATCTCACATGGCAGAAAATGGCAGAGCAGAGAGACAGAGCTCCTCACGTGCTCTCCTTTTAAAGCCCCCAGAACCACACACCCAATCACCATTATTAATCCACTCACTAGGGCATGGTCCTACAATCTAGTCACCTCTTCAAGGCCCCACCTTTCAACTGCCGTATTAGGATTTCTCAACAGTTACAGTGGGGGCCAAGTTTCTAATACCTGGAACTTTGGGGGACACAATTTAAGCTTCAATGAGTTGGGGGGGGGCATACAACCCACAGCAGCCAAGAACTGGGTAGTGGAATAGGACATGCCATGGAACAAATCAAAATGGTCCTCCCTCACAGAGCTGGCAGTCTAGTTCCAGCTCCCACAGTGGCAATGAGGACCCTGGCATCTGTAAAGAATTCACACACGGGGCCGGCCCGGTGGCGCACTGGATAGTGCGCTGCTTGGGAAGCGCGGCGGCGCTCCCGCCCGAGGGTTTGGATCCCACATACAGACCGGTTCCCGCTCACTGGCTGAGCGAGGCGCGGGAGCAACACCGAGGGTTGCGATCCCATTGCCGGTCCCCGGTCCGGTACGGGGGCAACACTGAGGGTTGCGATCCGTTGCCGGACACAGAAAAAGACAAAAGACACAAAAAAAAAAAAAAAAGAAGAAGAAGAATTCACAGACCACCATTCTCCTTACACTGCTGCATCAGCCATCCAAAGGCAGTTCCCATCCTTTGGGATAAGTTCTTGCCCCTTGTGGACCTCAGCTGCTATGTTACATCACAGCTTCTAGAGTTTGAGGGCAAGCAGTATGTTTAGAATTCAACTTCCAACCGGGAAACTTGGCAAAAATAATGAATAAATCCCAAATGGAGCACATAAACATCAATAATCAATTGTGGGACAAAGAGTTTTCAGTAGCTTTTATGTTTAAACAAACATAGAAAACCAATTAAATTGAAGCACTGAACCTAAGGCTTTCATAATGAAAGATGTCCCCAGGCAAGGTGCAGGGCAGGACGGTTGGTGTCAGCAGCTGTTGTTTCAGACTCAGAGCAACGAAGTTAAGTGCAAACTAATTACACACCTCAGCGCTTTTTTTTTTTCAAGGGGATATTTCTACTCTGTGCTTCCTTTGGAGCACTGAATGATTGCCCTCACAATGTAGTCTCTAAAGATTGATTAAGTATCAATTCACTCTTCTAAGCAATACCTCATAGGCCATTCCCTATTCAAACGGTGCACTCATGTAAGGGGTTTGCTGCCTGATACTATAAGAGACACTTAAGCTCCCTGTCACTGTCCTCTGAAATAAACCTGTTAACTCATCTAAACATTGCACTTCATTCACCGACAGACTAGCAAAAATTGCTTTCAGGGGGCTACTGTTAAAGCTGTCAAAGCATCTGATTTAAGAACCTTAGTTAAGCACTGTTTTAGGGGATATTGATAAAGTGAACAAACATCTTTAAATCCACAAATTAGGGGAATTCCTTTCTAGTAAGTGGTAGTCTAAACAAAAGTCCAGCTCCATCTCAAGGAGGACACAGATTAATGCTAACTGAATAGTTAGGCTTCTATTTAAAACGCACCTGAGTTCAATAGAGGATAAAATTCAATTGCAACAAGGAAAGACAAAATCTTTCCCAGCAAGCTTTGATTGATAGAATGTGCCATTTGTAGCAGAACAAAATGGAAAACCAGAAAGTTGTTCCCAGCAATCATTACCTTGCTGGGCCAACTTTCTCTCATTTGAGAAAATAATACAATTTCTTCACAGAGCATGGAGTCTACTTATTTAAGCAATAGTGCTCAGGATCTTTTGATTCCTCCAGCAGTTCAGTTGGTTAAAATGGCCCCAGTAGGGGGAAGAGGGGGTGTAGGTAACACTTAACCAGGAAGAGGCTTATCTTATAAAAATCACTGTTGACAACAACCTGGGAATAAGTAACTCATTAGAAAAAACCTCATATGGATCTCCTGCAGTTGAGTGTGATGAGCTCATCTTAAACACAGATACTTGGGTGTATAAGACTAGTGTAGTGGTTAAGTGCGGAGTTTTTGAAACCAGGTTGATAGACCCAGATTTAACCCCCACCCCTCCACCCTGCTCTTCTACTTAACAGCTGTGCAATCGTGGGTAAGTTAATTACTGTCTAGTTGTGCCTCAATTTCTTTATCTGTAAAATGGCAATTACTGCCCCCTAATCTCACAGGGTTGTTAGGAGGACTTAATGAGTGTTTAGCACAGTTCCTGACAAATCTAAGACTCTTAAAAACTATAAGTTCAACTATTCTTTCCCTAAAGCTGTGCCATGCTGGTACCCAACCAGGTGTTTTGCTAGTGCATGGGCGTGTATGTGTGTGTACACACACACACACACACACACACACAAGTATACTCCTACTTCTGGGTACAGACAGACTGATCATTTTGGGGTTCTGAGCTGAATTCAGTCAAGATTACCTCCACCCTAATCTTCTAATCTTTCATTTCAAGAAAATGGTAACGTCTTTCCATCCAGCAGATCAGAAATTATTTTGATTCCTCCCTTTCTTACTGTACCCACATATGATGCATCAGAAGGTCTGGAAAATTCTACCTCCTAAACACATCTTTAATCTGTGCACCACTTCTCTCCAGCTCCTCCATTCTAACCCTAGCCTGGACCACCACCATGGGGAACCTAAACAACTTCCAACAGCCTGACCTAGCTGGTTTCCTGCTTTCCCTGCTCTACCCTCTAATTCCTTATCCACATAACAGACCAACGGTTCTCCTCCTGGCTGCCCAGTGGAATAGTCTTTAATCAGTTTAAAAAGACAAAAACAAAAATAGACAACAACAATGATAAAACGCTGTTCTGATTAACCTGGGGTGTGGCCTGGGCATCTAAAAGCTCCCTCAGTGATTCTGACGTGCAGTAAGGGATGGGAACCACTGAGTCAGCATGATCTTTTAAAAAGTAAATCTCATCACAACACACGCCTGCTTAAAAGCTCTCCACAATCTGGGCCCAGTCCACCTCCAGATCCTTACTGCCAAAATTCCCATAGTTAACTACAGGGACCTGCCCACCTCCTTCCTTTTCCGCAAATGCTCTGAGCATTCACTGCTTCCAGGCTTTTGCCCCTGCGATTCCCTCTGCCTAGAATGACTCTTTGCTGAGCAGTCTCTCAGTCTTCAGATCTCAGCTCAATGCTACTCCTACAAGAGGCCTCCCCTGGCCCATCCCAAATATTTGTTAACTCAGTGGATTCTGCATTCACAGACTCAACCAACTGCAGTTAGAAAATTTGGGGAGAAAAAAACCCAGCAATAAAAAATAATAATACAACAACAAAAAATAATACAAATTATGTTTTCTTTTGTTGCTTTTGCTTTTGGAGTCTTATTCATAAAGTCTTTGCCCTGTCCTACATCCTGAAGTGTTTCCCCTATTCTTCTAGGAGTTTTATAGTTTCAGGACTCATACATAAGTCTTTAATCCATTTTGAGTTGATTTTGGTATATGGTGAGAGGTATGGGTCTAGTTTCATTCTTCTACACATGGATGTCCAGTTTTCCCAGCATAATTTACTAAAGAGACTGTCTTTTCCCCAATGTATGTTCTTGGAACCTTTTTGTCAAATATCAGTTGGCTGTAAGTATCTGGGTTGATTTCTGGTTTCAAAACACAAGCAACAAAAGAAAAAATAAACAAATGAGATTATATCAAACTAAAATGCTTCTGCACAGCAAAGGAAACAATCAATAGAGTGAAAAGACAACCTGCTGCATGGGAGAAAATATTTGCAAACCATACAACCAGAATGTACAAGGAACTCAACTTCACAGTAAAAAAATAAATAATCCAATTAAACAATGGGCAAAGGAGCTGAATAGACATTTTTCAAAGGAAGTCATGAAGGTGTATGAAAAAATGCTCAACATCACTAATCATCAGGGAAATGCAAGTCAAAACCACATTGAGATATCATCTCACCCCCGCTTCACAGGCTATTATCAAAGAGACAGACAAGAACAAATGCTGGTGAAGATGAAAGGGGAGCTCTTCTACACTGTTGGTGGGACTGCAAATTAGTGCAGCCATTATGGAAAGCAGTATGGAGGTTTCTCAAACAACTACAAATATAACTACCATATGATCCAGCAATCCCACTTCTGGGTATATACCCAAATGAATGGAAATCATCATGTTGAAGGGATACCTGCACTCCCATGTTCATTGCAGCTCTATTTA
>NW_007732696.1:22450-23300 GCF_000696425.1 Galeopterus variegatus
AATACTACTCAGCCATAAAAAAGAATGAAATTCTGCCATTCACAGCAACGTGGATGAGCTTAGAGAAAATTAAGTGAAATAAGCCAGACACTGAAAGAGAAATACCACACATCCTCTCTCATAAGTGGGAGCTAAGAAACAACGAAAGAAAGGAAGACCATAATAAAACACGGAACTTTCAGAAAGAGAGAACAGACAGTTACTAGAGGTGGGAAAGGGGGAGGGAGAGGGGGGATACAGAGTAGTTGGGTAAGAGACAAAAAGTAATTACAATTTGTAATGATGAATATGCTAATAATATTGATTTGATCATCACATACTGTACACAAATACTGATAGTCAATTCTGTATCCTATAAATATGTATAAATTTAAAAAATTAAAAAACAATACAACATAACAATGATTTACATAGCATTTACTTTGTATTAAATATCATAAGTAACTCAGAGATGATTTAAAGTATACGGGAGGACGTGCATAGGTTATATGCAAATACTACGCCATTTTATATGAGAGACTTGATCATCTGTGGAGTCTAGTGTCCATGGAAGGGAGGGGGACCTGGAACCAATGCTCACAACTGTACTTTGTTTAGTTCCTTCCTAGCATTAATCGCAGCTTGTCAATTCCTGAAGCTCAGGGTGCAACCCAGCTAGTTGTGCATCTGAGGAAATCCAGGCTGGAGAGTCCCCAAAGTTTCAGCAGGTCACAGGGCCTCATGCCCTCTAGGTATCCCCACGATACCACCTATAACACATCCTCTCTCATAGAACTTACTACACTTCTTTGTAATTACCTTTTTAAATATCTACTTCCCTGACTGGACCGAAAGCTTCCCGAGGGCAGGG
>NW_007732696.1:23761-46049 GCF_000696425.1 Galeopterus variegatus
TGTAATTACCTTTTTAAATATCTACTTCCCTGACTGGACCGAAAGCTTCCCGAGGGCAGGGTTTATACTTTATTTAGTTTGATTTTATATTCCCAGCTCCATAAAGCTGGCGCTAACAAATGTTTGTTTCCTGGAAAGAATGACAGGTAACTATTAAAGAGGTGAGAAGGGGAACGGAATAAGGAGAAAGAAGTTAAAAGAAAACTTTAGCCGGGGTATCTAGAGAGTTCAAAGAATTCTGAGATTTATGTCCAGAGAATTTGATTCAAGTCCTGGCTGTGTGACCTGAGGTAAGTGACTGAACCACTCTGGTAAAGTGGACAATGATGCACACCTCCCAGGTGGTCCTGCAGGGGTAAAAGAAAGGACGTGTGTGACAACAGCATTACTCTCCACGGTGCACAGACCAGGGGATTATTACAGTGCATCGTGTTTTGGTTTTATTTTCTTTCAACCCATGACTGAAAAGTGGTACAAACTTTGGAGGGAAGGCAAAAGCAAAAAGGATAAAAATTTATAAATAATAATAGTAATAATTATTAACAAAGACTATTAAAGCAAATTTCCATCCTATTTTCTTTTTTCTTTTTCTGGATCAGAATTTGCTCCTAATTGGTTAAACACATGGTCTTCCACGTCACATTGCCCTGTTTCAAGTCACCAAGTAACATCACTGATGAGGTGTGACAGGGGTCAGCAAATCATGGCCATTGGGGCAAATACTGCCCACTGACTTTTTGTAAATAAAGTTTTATTGAAACACAGCCATGTTCACTCATTTACATAACATCCGCAGATGCTTTTGTGCTACAACAACAGCCTTGAGCACTTGGGACAGAGACCTCGTGGTGTGCAAAGCCAAAAATATTTACTATCTGGCCCTTTATAGAAAAAGTTTGCCAATCCCAGGTTTACGCAAATAAGTTACTTAACTTCCCTAAGCCTCAGATTCCTCAATGTGTAAAATGGAGATACTGACAGTACTTCCCTCATAGGGTTGTCGAGAGTTAAATGAGAATCCACACGAAATACTTAGCACAGTGCCAGGCACATATGAAGAATTCAATAAATACTGAATATTAAATGTTGTTGTTAAAAGTATCAGTAGTAAACCGCATCCATTCAACCATCCATCTACCCATTCATTAATTCACTTGCTAACTCAAAAATTCAACAAATACTGACTAAGCACCTAATAAGGGCCAACAATTATTCTAGGAGGCACTGTACTGCAAATATATCTATTAGATGAACAAAAACAAAAAGAAACACAGAAGACAAAATTTTTCTGCCCATAGTTAAAGCCTGTGAGTTACCTAATAGTGGTATGAGCATCAGTAGATACAATATCAGTACTATGTTAACCAGACTGTGAGTTTTGTTGAAACACAGAAGACAAAATTTTTCTGCCCATAGTTAAAGCCTGTGAGTTACCTAACAGTGGTATGAGCATCAGTAGATACAATATCAGTACTATGTTAACCAGACTGTGAGTTTTGTTTTGTTTGAAGTGCACTATACCAGGAAGCCCAGTACCTCTCCCACAGGAAGCCTTCAAAAAACCTTTGAGAAATGACTGACAGATTGACAGTTGTTACAAAAGTTTCAACTACCAAGCAGGAAGATTCCCAGTGATGATGCAGAAGCAGCCCAAGTTTTACAGCATAGTAAATGAACCATGTCTATCTATAAACATCATATGAAAATATCCTCCAAAAATCTAGAAGCAGCTTTTCACAGGTGTTGTATTATTCAGATCTTCCTGACACTACACAAGTAATTAAAAAAGACTAAGGGTACACTGGGAAATATGAGAGTTGTTTTAGACTGTTAAATGTACAAAGTTCAACACTGTTCTATGAGGCACAGTGCAACAATTCTGGTGGTAAAACAGCAGAGAGAATAAGCCAAGTTAAAGCAGTTTGTCAGCTAATTTGGAGAAGTCCCCTTTAAGTTCTCAAACTTTATTCTTATAATTTCAAATGAAACCTTTGTAAAATGTATTACATGCTTCACTGCCTTCTCAAACATAATTTAAGCCTCTGTAAATGACTAAAGATGGTCCTTTTGAATAATAACTGGGTGACCAGGTTCTATTAAAGCAAAAGTGTCAGGGCGTATGCTCCCATGCTAAGTGTCATAGAAGGTAATGACACACAGAGCCCTGGACAGTTTCTGATGAGCATAGTGTGTGTACTTCAGTTTGCGGACACAGTGGTATATACACTGGTTCCTCTGAACCTTCGACATTATCTTACAATCATTCCCTGTGTATTAGATTCTGTCAGGAAACTGACCCACCTTTACACTGGATGACAATAAGAGGTTTTATTAAGCATCAACTCTGAGATGCAGAGATCCTGAGTTTAAAATGGTCCTCCCATTAGACACGGAGGCCCCAGATGAAATGTGTGCTGTGATTTGCTTCTGATCTTAACTTTTAATTGAGGTATAACATAAACCAGTGAAGTGCACAAATCTTAGGAGTATAGTTAAATGAATTTTTGCCTATGTATACCCCCATGCAACCTCAGATGAAGATAAACATTTCCAGTCCCCTGGAAGACTCCCTTATGACCTTCTAGTCGATGCCCTCATACTCCATATTGATGGAATCGTACACCAGTCTCTGGTTTCATCTGCTTTCACTCATCACTGTATCTGAGAGATTCATCACGTTCTTCCACGAAGCAGTAGTTCATTTTTATTGCTGTAGAGAATTCCATCATATGAAAACACTGTGATTTGTTTATCCAATGATTTGCTGTGTTAGTGGAAAATGATTTCTCTTTCTGTTTAATAAACCATCACCAACTTGATGCAGTTTATGAAAAGAAGGTTTTCAGCCAATAAAGCACATCATAGAGGGTATAATGCTTCAAGAAAGAAGGCAGCACAGCAGTGATGTTGAATTAGAAGTTTATTCATATGGTGCCAAAAGGCATGCCCCAGTACGAGGATAGATTATTAATCTATCCCATGACCATGGGAGTCAGTGGAGGATCATGGTCAAGTGCAAGGACTGTAGAAGTTGGGCAGACCTTCTTGAGTTCCAGGCCCTTGCTAGATGGCCGACTTCTTGGCAAGTCACTTAACCTCCTTGAGACTCAACTCCTTCAACTCAGAAATAAAGATAACATCAACAATAACTTCTGATAGCTGTCATGAGAATTGATACAATAATCCATTTATTGAATACGCACCCCAAAATACTGGCTATTACTGTAATTGGAAAAGTTGCTTTCAATACATGAAAAGCTTGATTGGCTAATCAAAAACATCATAGTGAGAATTGGAAAAGTTGCTTTCAATACATGAAAAGCTTGATTGGCTAATCAAAAACATCATAGTGGGCTTATTTTTTGAACAACCTTCCTAATACATTCTCTCCCACTATTAGAATATGCCTTGGATCAACCAGTACTATGCCTGGTATAGCTAACTAATGTAAGTTAACAACCTGTGTTGAAATTCTTAGATAATAAAGAGAAATTAATAATACTGACTTCAGCTTATTTTTTGAACAACCTTCCTAATACATTCTCTCCCACTATTAGAATATGCCTTGGATCAACCAGTACTATGCCTGGTATAGTTAACTAAGGTAAGTTAACAACCTGTGTTGAAATTCTTAGATAATAAAGAGAAATTAATAATACTGACTTCAAACAGATATGTAAGTGACATATTAATTCTCTTCTTTGGGTTTAGCTGTCGGTAGGGAGCAAACATGAGTTTCATGGTCTATCCTCCATTATCAATCACTCCTCACAGAGCAGGAACCTACCTGCTTATAATCCCAGCCCCTTGAAAATCTCTTGATATATTCCACAGAACAAAATTTTAGTTGGGAGTCTGAACAGAAGATAAACACTCTTTTAATCTCCTGAGGGAAAAGGGAATTTTTGTGTGTGTGAGTTTCAGTCATCTGCATTAATGTTGAAAAGATAAACCAATAGGAAGGTTATCTATGAATTTTAGATACTCGGTACACCACCTCCCATAAAACCTGAGGGAAATCAAAATTTTGTCCGGTTGGTAGTCAGGCCACTAGAGTACAGAATAATCAGGAGGCAGAATGATAAAAGAAGAGACAAACGTGATGATAACCTGAAATCTATATTTTCCTGAAGCTCTGAAAATCTGTAAGCCTGAACTGTGCCTCTGTACAACTAAAGCATTCAGTTGAATCCCATTTTAGCAAGGCTCTGTCCACTAATACTAGCCTAAGAGTACAAATTACCGTATTTATTTTGGGCTTTAAAAATATATAGTTTTAAAATTAAACTTTTAAAATTAACTTAGTATGTTTAGAGGTCCATATTCCTTATTCTGTTTCTTACTGATTTTTTTTAGGTAACATAAACAGTTGAAGTGTGTGAAGTACTTTGGCTACTACAGATAGAAAAGAGGAAGAATGAAATTCAGTAATAGCGCAAGAACCTTGTGAGTTAAAGAAGTGACCCCCCCAAATCGTAAAGGCCTGGTGTTAATGAGGAAATGGTCAATTGGGTACTAGCATGCTTGGTTAGGGTGGTATACTGTGCAGCAGACTGTCAAAATTAGAACTGGACATACTTATTGAGCCAGGAAATCTACTTCTAAGAATTTATATAAAGAAAAAAACTTGGGTAAGTGGATAAGGGCACGAACATGTGAAAGTAACCCTCTGGTGTTGTTCATCATAGGAAAAATATTGAAACTGCTGAAAAAACCTTTTAATAGCTAACTGGTTAAATAAATTATGGTATCACCGTTCAGTGTAACACTGTGAAGTGGTTAAAAGAGGATAAGGAAAATCTGCATCCACCAGCATCAAGACATGACTATGACATGAGGGCTGAGACCAGCAAATGCTCACAGCAACCTGTTCTTCCTCAAAATAACAGCAGCAGTACCTACTGGGAGCTTAGAAGGGGCCATGCACTTCACTAAGTGACTGACGTTCATTATTCCACTTCCCCTACAACAACCCTAGGAGGTAAGAACAAATAAACCTTCTTATATAACAGCTCTGGCAACGAAGGCTCTGCAAGAATGAGTGGTTTGCTGGAAGTCATCGCTGGAGAGTGACAGTGGTAGGGCTCAAACCCGAGGCCATGATCTCTCTCGTACAACGTAAGCCATTGCCTGCCTTGTCACAATACCTATGCCTCATATGCATGGTTTCCCTCCCATGCCCCATGACCAAGTATTTAATCTCTCAAATCCTTAAAGATGGCAGGGACTGCCAAAAAACTTTTTTAAGCCATATGGGTTCTCACACACACACACACACACACACACACACACACACACACACACACACAGAGGTAGGTGAGGGCTTTGAGGACAGACGTGCAAAGACAACAGTCAGATTCCCCAGTTAGTGCTGAGAAAACAATATTTCTGTGGGATAACTGATATTTAAGGGGGGAAAAAAAACCCAGGGTGAATAATTTTGGGGAATACTATGTTAGAAAAAGGTAGGTTCCTTTTACTTCAGGACTTATCAGAGAGCCTTTATTATGCTAAACCACACTGTCCTTCTGTAAGAAGAATATATACCAGACTAGACCGCATTTCCCAGGGGTAGTGTTCCTTAAAGTACATGTTGGAAAAGGCTGGTCTGGTGAATTCCTGAGCACCACCTTCAGCAACGGTTCCGAGCTCCAATTTAACTTCTCCATGAAAAGGAAATATAGCTCCACTCGAGGGACTCATGAGAATAATTCTGGGATGATAACAACTTAAATATCATTTTGTACAGTGTACATGTATGAAGAGAAACCAGACTCCCTCCATCTGGCTCCAAGAATCTTGCATGTGTAAAGGTTCCAAAAGTAGAATCACTTCACAGGGAGCCCTACAATCTCCCAACCAACAACATTCCACAAAGTACTCCTGCTTCGTCCTGCCCAGCTGGCTCCCAGTAATTTATACAAAGGGATGCCTCCTAAAGCCCCAAAGTGTGCATATTCAGACACCATTTCAAAGATCTAATGTCATAAACTATTTATTTTCATTGATTACAAAGGACGTAACCAATTCACAGCCCTTGCGATTGCTACCAGCAAGTATTGCGCACGCAGAGAAAATGGGAAACAATTGAAAAGACAAATGAATGCCCACGCTCTTAGAAATGTGAATGGGTTGTACAGAACAGAATACTGGTGCTCTGCAACATTACTTACCCTAAAAATATGAAGCAATACAAATGCTAATGGGACCGTATGCTGCCTTGCAAACTCTATCACATTGTTGGTTAACTTTTCACACACATGGGGCGTCTCCCTGAAAAGCTTGCAAGGCAGGGCCTGAGTATCATTCTTTTTCTTTATCACCTACTCCAGTGCCAAGCATGCAGACGTTGCTGAATAAATCTCTGCTCAGTGGATAAATGCTTTCATATTATGGAGGCATAAAAGGGTATTTACTTATTTTGTACTCAATGCAGTCATGCTGGTGAGAATATTCAGCACCTGATTATGGAATGTCTGATGTAATCCATACTAAAATAACACTTATTGAACATGTTGAAGAAAATAGGGTGTTCGTCACCAGTTGGTAGTTTAGCAGCAATTAATTCTTTTCATTTCTCTTATACCTTCTCTTTCAGTTAGGGTCCTGTCAGGAGACAGAAACCACACCAGTAATTTGAACGGTAAAAATTTAATATAAAAAATTGCTAACCAGTAAAAGGTGGTTAATTACCAAAAAGGAGGGAAAAGAAGGCTCTAAAGGGTAAAAGAATAGCTAATGCAGAAAGTGCCTATTATTTCCAGAATGGACAGAGTGAGCAAGGAAGAAACTAAGAACTTAGAAGAGGGCCCTCCAAAGAAGAGGACCTTTGGAGAGGGCATGAATGTCACAGGAACATGCAAACTATGGCAAGAAAATTGTCAGAGGGCGTGCTGGAGATGGTCCATAGGAATGGTCCACTAGGTAGTGAAGAAACTTGCTGGAGTGAGAGCTGGCCAGAGCATATCCAAAAGAGTGGTTCATTGGGTTGTGGAAAAACTTACCAGAAAGCATAGGATCAAGCTAAGCCATTCCAGAGGAATTACTAAGAATGTGGGTGGACTGGAGTTGGGCAGAAGGAGCAGACCATGTGTTGGGGGTACCTGCTGGAGGGTGTGGGCTGCAGCTGTTGTGAGAGCTGCTGAGATGAGCACCCCTGGGTGGAACTCCTTCCTGCTAATCAGCTGCCTAGGGGCCCTTAAGCAGCACACAGAAGCAGGACGGGAAGCCCCATCCCCTACTTCCTTTTGCAGTTTCCCCCAACACCCTCTATAGACACAGCCTATCACTGCATCAACTACCAAAGGAGAAATGATTACAGGGTTCAACAGCTCCACTATCACAAAGCTGGCCAAAGAAAGATGGATTTGAAACTGAGAGGCAATAAATGGCTAACTGGCATACTTTCCATTAGAGAGTTTGAATGAGAAGGTAGACATTTCCATTGGCTCATCAGACAGATGCTAAAAATTCTATGAGGCGTTGACTGATTAAAAGTTTTTCTCTCTCTGTAACAGGAGAATGAGAAAATAGTAAGTAAAATGGCTCGCACAAGTAGGTGATGAATAAATACGTAATAAATGAATGAACAAATAAATGTTTTACTGTTTTGTTTTTCATTATGATTCTTGTTAGTTTGCCAGTTTCTAAAAGGGATATCAGTTTTCAGACAGCAGAATATGTATTTTGCACATTTTCTTTGTTACAAGATTAGTTAAGAAAACTTTCACTACAATATGTAACATAATATACAAAACTCAACTGACATGAAAAAATCTTAAGAGAAATCTTAATCTGTTTTACCATTTTATACACTGGTATTTATAGCAGAAATAAACATTTCTTCAAGTTAGCAGGTTATTGTTGCCTGGGACTTAGAAACATTTGGGGTATTATAAAAAGTTATCTTTATCATGTTATCTGTTGTGACAGTATTTCATCCACATTTTTTTATGATGTAGGCATATCAATGCAACTTTAATAGCTCAGAAGCTTCCTTTTTGTGAAAACTTGGGGACACCAATCTCAACTAAAATTGGGAGGTGATTAATCATTTTATAGAAGTATGCTTCATTACAGATCATTAGAACAATTGGCTCCTGTGATGCACCTAAGAATCTGATTTTATTGACAAAATTTTGATTGAAACATAATCCATCCCAGCCATGCCGACTATGCAAAGTGAGATATAGCAAACCATATGTCTGTAATTTCTATTTCTATAACTGTTTCACATTTCTCTTGTTCTCAGTCTTAACTGGAACATCTTGAGCACCTCTAATTTACAGGTGAGAGAGATACCGGGTCAATAAAGGAAACCAAGTTCTTAATGCTGAGGGTAGTTTGACATTGATATTCCCAGCAAAGGTAATCAAGAAAAGACAGTTAGGGTCCTGTCAGGAAAGGTAATCAAGAAAAGACAGTTACCATTATTTTTCAATAAGGTTCTTGAATTAATATACATTGTGATATTCTTCCTGTGGAAATCATACGATCCCTTAGAAGGGAGAATGGATGTAACTGCTACACTGGAGGGAGCCATGCTACATGAAACACACAGGTATCTGTTCCTGTTCCTAGTGGAAAGCACAGTTTTACTAAAGTCATGAAGAGGCCTTTAAGAGGTTGCAAGGGACCAAACCAAGTAAGGGCTAGGATTAGAAGAGAATTACATATTGATGCCTCAGGACAGACGTCATTTAGTTGCTGGATACCTGACAGAGTTCTCCCCTCTCTGATTTCCCATCCCTGCCTGAGTTAGGACTTCCAGAGCTGCCCTGCTTAGTGGACGTTGTCTGCTGAGATGTTCCACAAACCTGCTACCTCTGATGCTCGAGTGCAGTCACATAAAGAAAAATCACCCTCCGTGAACTGGTGACACTATTCCCTGATACCTTCTAGACACCATCTGTCTCCATGATGACAAAACTACAAAGTAGTAGAAAATCTGCCCTTATCACCTCCTTTTCAGTTTTACTATAGACTTATGGTTTTACCTACGATACAGATATACATTTTAATTATATATATATAATTAGATGCAGTAGGGTTACCATAGAGATAAAATTTGGAAATTCTATTCTAGATAATGGCTATAAAGATCAGTTATTGTGATATAGCCTTGACATTTATAAGAAAGGTAGCAATAATCCCTAGATTTGTGAATGTTACTACAGAAAATAATTCTACCAGAAATCCTCACATTAAAGCTGCGATTGCACCAATCATGTTCATTGCTGTATCCTAAGCACATAGTACAACATTCATTAGACATTTATTAAGTGAATGAATTAATAAACTTGAGAAGAAAATGAGATTTAAGTTGATAATAAGAATGTTGGGCAGCATGTTATTGGATAACAGTCTAGATCCTGATTCCCAAACTGCACAAGGGTTCCACGTTATCTCCAGAAGTTGTAGAATCTGTGACTTATAGACCCTCAACTGCCAAAACTGGAAATGTCAAATCTACCCATACTGACGCTCTACTATATATTCCCTTAAACTAGTTTCTTGTCCACCCACAGGCAACTCCACCAGTCTTTTGGGGGAAATTCTAGTCTTAAATGGCTCTCCAGGCAAGTAAACTAACATATATCTAAAGGTAAGTAAAAATCAGAATGAGGCTTTCTATGCTATGTCCATATTAGGAAATCTTCACTCTCCTATTGACAGTGTGGTTTTATAGTTGTTGATTTTAGTTGTCTATATTAGAAATTCATTTGCAGTAACATAGTTAATACCAATCTTGAATTTTCTCGAGTTTTATTTGCTGGAAGGGAAATCATGTCAAAGCTTAATAAAACTACAACAATAATTAACCCAAATCATACACCAGAACATTAATATAGCTATTTGGCTACTGCTGCAATACACATGCCCTGGAAATACAATGAATTTCCCCACTGACAATGACTAAAACATGTTATTTGTCTTAGTGTAGCTCCATCCATAAATATCTGTGTACAACTGTTTCATCCCCTGACACCACACTACAGCAATGAAGTTCCCAGATGTGTTAATAAAAAATATAGCTAATCACAATCCCGAAATGACAGTACTTCTTTAACTGAGGTATTTCTCCCTCAAACTATATGTTTAAATAATGATGATTTCTTTATTATATAGCCAAGACATGCTAATTGCAGGAAACTAGAAAATACTGATAGGTAAAGTAAAAAAATAAATAAAAATGAAAATTTATCCCATCACCTGGGTATAAAAAGTGTTACTGTCTTAGTTAATAGAATTCTGGTGTCTTTTCAGTGCAAGAATCCCAGAACAATGTAACAATCCTAGAATAATGCAATACTGCTAGGTTAAAAAACCTTGCAGACTATCAGTTCCAGCCTTCATTCCCACTAGTAACATAGGGAAGGACCTTTTGCCAATGAAGTGTTTAAGTGAATTCTGTTCCTCACCAAAAGCAAGCCTAATGAAGAAGCAGAGAGTAAACCTCAAGTCCACTATTGTAACAGGTACACAAACACGAGTCTACATTTCCCCACTGGCCGCTAAAATTGCTATGAAATAGCCTAACAGTGCCTGGTGCAGCTTAGGTACTTCATCATAATTTACTAAGTGAATGATTGAATGGACAAATACAGAAGGCCAAGATAATTACCAAGAACAATTTCCAGATAACACGGCAAAGGACTGAAAGCCCTCTCAGTATCAGGCAAAGTTGCAACTTAATTTGAGCTATTAGAGAAATATTCTGGACTTTCTAAAGCTCTGGGATCTCATATCCAAATCTTGTATTTGGCTGACAAAACAGAGCAAAAGAAGACAAAACCATAAATCACAAAGGCAGCACAAGATGGAAGGCGAACAGTGCTTATACTATAATTTCACCACGCCACTGCGTCTGAGTCCACGAGTTGTGTAAAACAGCACCATCACAATGTCCTTCTGCCATTGGCCACTAAAAAAAATCCCTGGAAGGTTCCAAACCAGTGTTGTATTTTATGTTTTAGCAGGAAGTAAAGCCAGTAGGGCTCCCTCCCACATAGCAGAAAGCTTAGGCCATGGCAATGACCCTGTCCTGAAGCAGAGAACACTACACAAGTGATAACCTGAGGGAGACAAGCCACACAGCTTCATAATCATAATCAGGCAAGGCTTCCTCTCTGCTGACACGGTCAGAGTAGAGCAACCAAGATGAAATGTGTTTCACCAAGCTAGAGGTGGAACGGCTTTTCTGTAATCTGGAAATCTTAGAATGAATTATTGGTGATATTTCAGAGACTTTATGTAGCTAAAAATGGCAGATAGGGCAGATAGATAAACAGATATACATATATAGAAAGAGAAGGACAGAGAGACAGAAAGAGAAACACGAATAGGGAACAGTGAGGATGACTAAAAGAAATAACTGATTACGGAGAAGATTTAATCATATTCTTCCTTCTTCTGCCTTGTGTCAGAAAAATCTGTAATGTCAAGAGGTCAAAATAATCAGCTCTTCTGTTTTGCACTCCTTTCCAAAACGTTAGCTTGTCAGAAAGTTGGGGAAAGAATTAGTGGGTCCCTTTGGGTTGGCTAGTCAAACTGACATGAAAATGACATGCAGACTTGATACAGGTACAACTGAGGGAAAAAAAATTCCAACTTCCTCTCTTCGCCAAAGCAAAGTTCTGAGCAGGTATGTTGGAGAATCAATAAAGTAACAGGGATAGATGTGATACACTAGACCTGGAGCTAACAACATTGGGTAATCAAAGGGATGGCAGAGTGCCTACTGTGCTTTTATTTCATTTATGATTTTATTGCAACAGGATTCTGCACCTGATGATGAGAACAGCAAATGAGAGAGAATAGGATTCAGATTATAAGCAACTCTTTGTAAAATGCAGTTTGCTTAAAAATTTGGGTCTACTTGCTAAATAACAAGAAAACTCTATAAGCTGCTGAGACCACAATATAATTCCTCAGCCTGGGGTTTCCAGGCTGCCCACTTCCTCTGCCTAGTCCCTGGATGTTGTCTCCGCCTGCCTAGACTCCCCAGTGACAGGTGTCATCAAAATGCAGACACAGATACTCTGCCACCTGGCCTGGGCTTGCTGCTTTTGTTTGCCATCTGTCATAAAATGACATCAGAATGAAAAGAAGGGGATCTGTGGGAGAAGGTTTGAAATTTCTTCATGGGAACCAAGGAGATGGAACTAACTGGAGAGCAATTATGTATTCTTCCTTTCTAGGGCTGGCCTTTCTAGGCATACCTCAGCCTACGGAGACAGGAAAGAAGCTAAGAAAACATGGGACTGGAATCTCAGGTGTTCGAGCTGGATCATTCTTATTTGGCTCTATTTTGTTCTTCTAAAAAAATTCTTGGTAGACATGTGGGAAGAAAATGCAAAACTCTGCTTAGCACTAGAACTGGTGGTGAGCTGGTGAGAGCCAACTGCTACAACATTTCATTCAGAGTTTGGTTTAATGTCCCCAGAATGATGCAAACACAGGCTTCTTCGTGCTACCACAGACCAAGCATGCCACAGAAAGATCACAGTTTTGAGGCTGAATGTTCAATAATAGCTGGAAATACAAAATAAAGGAAATTGGATGAGAAACAGCTGAGGAACAGGATTTATGAGAAAATGTCCTTTGTCTTGCTGCATTGTAATGATGAATAAGCTAACTATCCTGATTTGACCATCACATACTGTACACAACTGCTGATAGTCAACTTTGTATGCCATAAATATGTATAATTAATTATGCTTCAATTAAAAAAATTTTTAAGTGATTTTATAAGATAAAAAAATCAATGGAGGAAAGAAGAGAAGCAGGATACTATAAAAGATGGGCTAGGAGGATACAACAAAAAGGCTTGTGATTTAACTCCTAATTTCTAGTACCAATAGAAAAAAAAACAGAAAAAGATACAACTAAAATAATCCAGAGCAACAAGCTAAAAAGTCTTTTCAAGATGTGTTAATCATACTAAGTCTTCAATCTAGATGACAGCATGAGTGCAAGAGAAACTGCTGGTGGGTGCCAGATGCAATATGAGCAACTTTCGATTTTCCAGCACAAAATCCTTCTTTTTCCTACTTAACGTTCCTGGTATGGAGAGCAATGCTTAAAAATCAGAAGGACAATTATTCCTGTGTTCCAGTCACTGCCCTCTCAGACCTCCCTGGGTGTGACTTCTGGAGAGCAGTGATGATTTATACTGCAGGAAAAAAATAGATTTCCTAGCAATATAGTGTTATAAAAATTACCACTCAACATGGACACCAATCTACTCATTTCCTTTTTTTTGTCTTTTTTTACTGACCGGTAACGGGATCGCAACCCTCGGTATTGCGTCCGCACCACGCTCAGCCAGTGAGCGGGAACCGGTCTCCACATGGGATCCGAACCCTCGGCGGGAGCGCCGCCGCGCTCCCAAGCGGCACACTCTCCAGTGCGCCACCGGGCCAGCCCTCATTTCCATTTTTTAAAGAAAGATATCAAAACATGTTAACAATTATCTCAAGTGTCTACGCTGCACTACGCACTAGACCAGCTATTGAGAATGCAAAACTGGGTAAGATAACAGGACTCCCTCACGAAGCTTACATCTGAGAACCAAGAACGAGCCTCCATCCTGCTGCAAAAATATTACTAGAGAATACTTATAATAATAAAATAGGAGACGATATGAGCAAATCTATTTTAAATGGAAAGAAAAGGAATGTCAATGAAATTTTGGAAAAATTACCATCCTCATGATAATTTAACAGAAGGAGATAACTTCTTTTTGCCCTATCATTTCAGGAGAGATTTTGAAAAATAATCATGACCACTGTTTATTTGTGTATAGTGAAATGGGTACTGTTATATACTTGCTGGGATGCAAAGTGGCATAGTCATTTTGAAAGACTACTTGAAAATAAGTATCAAGAGTGTTTACGTAGTTCATTCTCTTTGGACTATGTAGTTCCATTCCTAGGAAATGGTTTACAGTAGAAGAAATCAATATGCAGGTGTAGCTCTGGGCCAGACTAAAACATGTGGATTTTATTCACAGGTCAACTAGAAGCCACTGCCAAGTTCTAAATGAGGATGATGATGAAAGAAAAGTGCTACTAGGATGAAGGGAGCATGTAGGTTGGCCATGGAAGGCTGAGAGTCTGTAATCAGAGTGAACATTTCAGATACTTTTACTTTTTCTTTTCTTTTTTTTTGTCTTTTTTTTTTCGTGTCCGGCAATGGATCGCAACCCTCAGTGTCGCGCCCGTACCGGACCGGGACCGGCAACGGGATCGCAACCCTCGGTGTTGCTCCCACACCTCGCTCAGCCAGTGAGCGGGAACCGGTCTGTATGTGGGATCCGAACCCTCGGCGGGAGCGCCACCGTGCTCCCAAGCGGCACACTGTAGCAGTGTGCCACCGGGCCGGCCCAATACTTTTACTTTTTCAAGGGTAGGACAGTAAGGTTTATAAAAGGCTTATGGCCCAATAGCCATAATTAAACATATCAAAATCCATTAATAATATTATTATCATCAAATTAGTTAAGTTGGAACAATCAAATTATTCTTTGGCATTAAGTGTTGTAATTTTTCACGTTTCAATTGCCTGTTTTGGCATTTTATATACTTAAGTTATATGTAACTTCCCGAAAATTACCCTTTTCAAACTAAATTCGTTGCATCTCATGATGCAGTTGAATCAGTGAGTTAAGTGATTGTTTCATTTTTTATGACAAGTTTTCAACATAAACAAAAACAGAAAGAAAACATCTAATGAACTCCTATGTTTCTATCATTCAGCTTCATGACCAATCTTCTCTCATCTATATCCTCACACTACTCCAATTATGTTGAAGCAAATCTTCAATCATATTTTATCAGCAAATATTTCCATATGTATTCCTAGAAGAAAAGGACTCTTCAAATGTCTTTTAACAGGTTCCCTTAGCATTTTGGGTACCACTTTATTATTGCAAATTACAGTTTACAGAGACAAATGTTTAAATACGGCAGAAGGTTTAGCAGAGTGGTGGGGAAAAAAACAAAAGAACCGTGGTTCTACTTTTCACAAGCAAAAGACCAAAAAAAAGGAAAAAGAAAAGGCCGTATTTGAAGCAGCATATAAACAACCCATCTGTCTACAGCTCAGTGGAACCAGTGCACCATTTGAAAATGCTTCCCATTACTTACTCCATAAAGTCTTTACTAGTATTTATTCCATGGCTAAAATGCCCAAGCATTTAGCCAAATCAACTAAAAAATTATGACACGGGAACCGAGGGGTCCAGAATTCGGATCATACATTCCTGTGTGCCTCTCGTTTTTTGGCTTGTGATTGGAAAGCAGAAAACATCCAGACAAATCTGGTGTGTGTACAGAACCACTCTCTAGTTGAAGCGATTCCAAATCAGTGGTAAAGGAAGCCTGGTCACTGCGGTTTAACTGCACGGAAACTGGAAGACACAGGAATGACAGTGCAGGGGTGGATTTTCATTCAACGACATGGAAATTCTAGAACGTGAAAAGAAGGCTCCCATTTATTTATTTAAAACTGCGTTATGTTCTAATAACAAAAGTATCATATGCTCTTTATAAGATACAGAAAAGACTACAACAGGAATAAGCCACCCAAATTCCCACCACACAGGTCACCAATGCTGGAAATTGGGTTATATGCCCTTCCAAATTTTTCATACATACACAAACACATTTTGCATCATAAATGAGATCATTCGTTCTGTACCTTATGTTAGGCTAAACAGCAGTAGTGGCTGAGTTCAGGGGTTCAAATCCCTGCTCCTTCACTTATTAGGTATGTGATCTACTCAGTGGACTCCAATTTCCTCATCTGAAAATAAAATTACTTTAAGTACTTATCATATAAATACTATGACTACATACCTCAAAGTGACTTGATGATGTGTTAAATGCTTAAACGAGAACCTAAAAATAAGAGCCATATGTGTATGTTTGCTATTCTTAATTGCTGTGTTCACTTAATGGTATTAACATTTTATCAATAATAGTATTAATAATTAATGCAACTCATATCATTAAAAGTCTCCATACAGGATAATTTTTATTAGCTATATAATATTCCAAACTTCAGGACGGGCCTAATACATTTACTTATTTTTTTAAATGTTGGGTATATAGAGTTTTTCCACCAATTTTCACTATAATAATAGAGGAATCAACACTTTTGTGTCCAAAACTTTTCCAAAATTTGAGCTATTTTCTTAGGATTAATTTTCAGGCCTAAAATACTATTTCAAAAGACTAGTAAGGAGTGATGGGTGGTAAGGAATCAAAAAAATCAGATTACACAGTGATGGTTTGCTTACACCAGAATTGATAGTGAAACAGAAATAGACAGTTATGAGAATCCTCAACTAATCCAAGTTTGGATTCTAGTGCTTTACTGAGTCACAAGTGCAGGCAAATTCTTCTTAGATAGTCAAAATCCAGAAAAGGGCCCCCATTCTAGTGCTAATGATGAGGATTCCTAAATGTGGGAATTTTAAGAGCAAATCAGAAAACACAGCTACATGTGTAGGCAGATGGCCAACAGGGGCACTTCCTGTCTCAAACAACTCTAAATCCTAAATCTGGATAAGAATTCATCATCTCAGAATTTGTCCAGTGACACTGAGATATGCCTTTTGTTTCTAAGACATCCTATATTTCACACTCCCATTCCCCGGGTCAGAACACATTCTATGGCTGCAATCCTTCAGATTTATGGATTCAGTTCAGTTCTGCCACCTGTTAATACAGAGTTATAAACACAGAAGGTTAGCAAGTACCAAACTGTGCTAACTTCCTGAAAGTAAATATAAAAATACTTAGCATGTCTTCTAGAATATTCACTGAACTTGTCCATCCATGAAAGCTAAGAGGTCAACAGCAACAGGAAAATCAGGTTTGCTGGAAGGCAGTAAAGAATACAGGAATAAAAGCTATAGGTCCGGGTGCTAGTTTCAGATTTGTGACCTTGGGCAAGTCACTTAACCTCTGTTATTGTTTCCCTAAAGTCTAGTTAAAAAAAACGTGACCAAACAAAAGTTGGGGCCAGGGTGGAGACAGGGATAAAATTCACAATGCCTTATAGGCCCACTTGTCTTAAGACTCAAATAACACAATATAAGTAAAAGTACTTCATAAATTGTCAAGCCCTATAGGAAAGTAAATTGATATTAAAATATTGTTTCTAGTTTTTTTATCAGTTAGTCATGTAATCTCTCAAAAGCTTAGCATCCACAATGAAGATAACCTCTAATTAGGATTATTAAATCTGATACAGAAACCATTCAAACCTGGGAAAGTGTGATGGCGGTAGTTACTATTCTGAGATATATAACGCTTACTTTAATGATTGAAATTAATTTCCTGACATTGTATTTTGCCTTTAAAAACATTTCAGTCAAAGTACTTTTGAGAATCTCAAATGTCTACTCTACTAAAAAGAGCCTTGTGAGATACTGTTTGGCCATGCTTGTCAACCCACTACAATATATCTAAAACCATAAATAGTATACTTCATGTACCTTATAAAATAACAGAAAATTAAGACTGAAGTGGAAAACCAACACCATTTCTCTGTATTAAAAATACGTAATTTAATTTAATCCAAGTTTCAAAGTAGAAAGACTTTCTGGAACGGAAATTCTTTGTCATGGTGTTTCCTAATTTGGGAGAGGAGAGAGAATGGTCCTGCCTTGTCACCAAAGAGGTGCCCAATTCACATTCATATACTTGTAACATGAGCATGTCACACATGCACCATTCCTCATAAATGTCAATTTATTTATGTGGAAATGCTTTAAAGAATCAGGAGTCCTTTAAAGAACACTAGGTACTGTGCAGGGCTCATTTAGGTTTTCATTTGCTGGAACAGACACAGGTCTGGAGTAATATCGCCTCTGGCAGAACATCCTGAACTGCATTTAAGAGGAGTCATATTCTCACTTCTCAGCTGGAAGATTACATGAGCAAGATCTAAAGGAACTGAGAAAGCCATCCTTTACCAAGCCTATTTTACACTGTTAGGTTTTACAACCAATATCTTCTTTATGGTACTAAGTGGAACAAGGCAATCAGTTACAAAGAGACTCCGAGTTTGCCCTTTGCTTAAGTGCGTGGTAATAGTAACGACCGGCTGGGGGCTTCTTTGTGTTTCTGACAGTGGGTTCCTAATGGTGTCAATGGTTCCTTAAGCCAGCTTTGCCCTATAATTTCACTTTTAAGACGGTTGGCTTTTTGCTTTGTGTTAAGATGAGCTAGTAAACTGTGTACATTTAAAAATCCTTCTGTGCTACAAATGAAACCTAAATGGAAGGTCTTTGGAACTGTAAATTGTAACAGAGTAGAAAACGTGATTAGCATTAAAGGCCACTGCAGCTAGGGACCATCCACCTAATTTGTTCTTTTATTTGGATAATTATAATCAGGCTTCAGCCTGGTCATCAATCTGTCCTGAAACACAGAGGGTGGAGAGAGAATATTATACTATGACATCCATGGACTATTTACAGAAATGTACTGATGAAATCCCTAAGAAGTTCAATCTATGGATTTACAGGTTTTACAATATGGCTGTAAAATTAACTTTTACAATGGAGAGTGGTCAGCTGTATTCGCAGAGATAACACATGGCAAAATGCACACAAGAACTGATTATCAAAAGCATGCCCCTGGGCAGTTCTCCAAAATTAAAATGGAAACAGAAGACCGAAGGCCCATTTGACACACTCATACAACACATATAAAAAACGTAAAGAAATAAACACAAGGAGAAAGCATCAAATGAGAAAAGCAGTGAAAAGTGAGCTCAGAAAAATTGCCAGTACCAAAACAACAATAAGGATGTTTCTACAAACCCAATCGTGAGCAGCATTTATAAAACCCCCTTCCGACCTGCTTTCCTACTCCAGAAATGTTATTTTCATTAGTCACTGAGTTGCTTCAAATGCATGCTCCCAGAGCCTGAAACTAATTTTCTTCCTCCTACATAAGAACATAAAATTCTTACATTCTTGGTAATAGAAAGAGATCATTTTTCCTGAGGTCCCAGCTACCAGCATCTCGTCTCTTTATGATAGAGTGGCTGATGCCTCCTCCCTGATTTCTCTCCAGTGTAGAATTCTCACCAGTGTTCCTGATCTGCTCAAAATGCTACCAGGTTAGTCCCCTCACCCCACCAGTCTTTCAATGGCTTCCCTAGAAAAGTCCAGAGTTGATGACCTTCAAGGCTCTTTGGGGTCCAGTGAGGCTAACGATCCAGCTCCAGCCCTAGTGGATTTCTTTTAGGTCCTCGAACTCTGAGCTCTCCTACCTTGGGGCCATCATTTGAGCTACTCCTTTGGAGCTGAGAATCTGCCTGTTCAACCTCTGCTCCTCATCTAGTCTACCTTAGCTGAATCCCCTCTTCTAGATAGCCTTTCCTAATCCCCAAACTGGGCCCAACCCCATCACATGCTCTCAAAGCACTGAATGGACTCTTTCACTAGACTTAGCACAAGTTGTATCACATGTCCACTGGCACATTTATGTGATTAAAATCTATTTCCCCGGGCTGGCCCGGTGGCCCACTGCTACAGTGCGCCGCTTGGGAGCGCGGTGGCGCTCCCGCCGAGGGTTCGGATCCCACATACAGACCGGTTCCCGCTCACTGGCTGAGCGAGGTGTGGGCGCAGCACCGAGGGTTGCGATCCCGTTGCCGGTCCCGGTCCGGTACGGGCACAACACTAAGGGTTGCGATCCATTGCTGGACACGAAAAAAGACAAAAAGGAGAAAAAAAAAATCTATTTCCCCAATAGACAGTGATGTCCACAATGACCAAGACCACACAGTTATGTCCTAACCAGGGCAGCCTTGGTGTAGCGGCACAAAGCTGGCTACAAGGAATATCTGGTGAATGAATACTGAAAGAGACCAGATTATACTATATGCATAAACTGGACAGATCTAAACAGTAACACTCTTTTTTCATTGAGAATGCAGAGTGATTCATGATCCCCTGTACTAGTACAATGTCCAACCATTGTCATTTGTATCCCAAAGAGCCTTGCAAGTCCCCAGTTAGGTGGCATCCACACCAAGTTGCAAAAATTTCCTTTTAGACATCCTTCCTTTCCCTCACTGAAGGCCACCCAGGGGATGTATCTTTGACATTCTTGGTAACTGATAGCATCACTGCGTAACCGAGTCCCCTCTGACACCAAGACTGCTTAACACCTGGTGATGGTAAACAGTGCTCTCTCTTTGCTTTATGGCCCAAGAATTTTTAAATGAAGCTTTTATAACAAGGATGTAATTGAAGGCATGGTACGTTGCCGGGTATTCGGGCTGATTTTACACGTTTGCCCAACAGAAAAGCGCATGCAACATTTCATCATTTATAAAGCCAGAGAGAAGATTATTATGCTGGGGCTCTGGAAGATAAAGGCACGGAAGGCAGATTACCATTCTGTGCAGCACAGTCAGCCTCTGGACAGAGCTGCTGCTCCTTTGTGGCGGGTCGCAGCCTTCCTGATCTGGGAATGTCACAAAATGCCTCTCGGCAGAACACAGCCAGACATGAGCAGAACTGCTTCTGAGCTTCCAAAAAATTTCAGCAGCAGCCGAGGGGTCCATCAGCCCTGTGAGAACACCCTAGTCTCACAAGATGAACATAATTCTTGGCCCAGTGCAGAAATGAATTCTCAACATCTCAGCAGGGACATTGAGCTGGGGGAGGCCTGGCTCTGGGTACTGAGCTTTTCAGCAGGTATTGCCAGTGCCTGGAACAACCTAGCACAGAACATCCAAAATCTTTTAGTGAAGCAACGCAACCGGGGAGCTGAATAGCAGCAACTATCAAAACCCAGTTTTTATGAGCTGGAAGCGAGGTTCCATAGGTATCCAATTAAAATCATGTGCTTTAGAGGCAGGCTAGTGGAAAACACAAAGCTCTCACAATCTTAGCACCATCCAAATTTCCGGAGAGAGCCGCTGTTAAGAGGTGGTTCAAAAATACCAGTTTTCCCAAAGAAGACTTTTCTTCAGAGTCTTTACTGCCTCAGGTCTCAAGTACTGTCACCAGGACACCCACCCCATAGGACAATCAAACTCTTTGAAGGTGCTGTCCCACCCTGGGTGCACACTCCTGGGAAGAAAAAGGGGGCTATGGATGGAGGCGGCATAATGTTGAGATTGAGAAGGGAGAAAGACCCTCCAGAGTATGACAGATATGGGTTCAAATCCTACCATTTTGTAGTTGTGTGGCTTTGGGCACAAATCATAGATTATCTTTGTTCCTTGGTTTCCTCATTTGTTAATTGGGGAGAGACGTTCCTACTGCACAGGTTTGAGGCATCAAGGGAGATGATGGATATGAACTGGCACAAAGAAACAAAATTTTCCTCCTTAATATTGTTAGTTATAGGAGGAGGAGTAGGACAGGAGGGACACACCTGTCCTTTCTATCTCCCACATTTCCCTCCTGGGCTCACCAGAAGTGTGAACTTGTACCAACATTAATTTATTCAGAAGCATTTGGGAAGAAGCTCTCTCTCATGCCTCCAAGCCCCTCTCCTCCAGGAAGGGGTACATTTGCCTTAGTACAGGGCCACTCAAAGGAAAAGCAAGCTCAGCCCTTTCGCCTGCAGCTGTCTCCCACCGCCCCGACCATACCCAGGCTGGAGGGGCTGGCCTTGCTTCCAGCCTCCAGCATTAAGCAGATCCAGGGGCCAAAGCCTAGACCCTGCTCCTAACCCCGTGTACCCAGGTCAATGGCCAGGTCAGCCTTGCTCTGCCTGCTCATCATCTCCACGGAGAGAAGCATGAAGACTCACACACTGACCTCTGGCCCCAGGCATATTCTTCAATCAGTCTTAACATGAACCAGGCTCATACTTGAGTTTCTTGTGGCTCACACTACGAGGTGGAAATAATGATTAGGCTCTCCTGTGTCTAATGAGATTATTATCATTTTTGACAATAAAACAAGGTGGGGACACCCACAGAAAACAGCACTTCCAATCGCTCAGCCTCCTGAACTGTTCAACTGTGAGAATCCAAGCTGGACCTGTGTTCATGTGAGAAATAGAGGGAGGGAGGGTCATCAGAGTCTCAGGACTTGAGGACACTCCGAAAATTAGAACCCCCAGAGTAAGGCCTAAATTAATCATCAGCCACCTAAGCAGAGAGCCGGAGTGATAGCAGTGCGGTGGAGGACAATCGGGGAACCCAAGGGAGCCCGGATGAGCCACTAATTGGCTGTGCTAGGAGCCCTTAACCTGCACTGCACTCCATGGGGCCGGCCCGGTGGCGCACTGGGTAGTGCGCC
>NW_007732696.1:46707-52610 GCF_000696425.1 Galeopterus variegatus
CTTGGGAAGCGTGGCAGCGCTCCCGCCCGAGGGTTCGGATCCCACATACAGACCGGTTCCCGCTCACTGGCTGAGCGAGGCGCGGGAGCAACACCGAGGGTTGCGATCCCGTTGCTGGTCCCCGGTCCGGTACGGGGGCAACACTGAGGGTTGTGATCCGTTGCCGGACAAGGAAAAAGACAAAAAAAAAAAGAATTATGCAAGCAGCTACTAAACATACCGGTGCTCGGGCCACCTCCCAGACCAATGACATCTAAATCTTGGGGGTGGAACTCATGCATTAATTAAAGCTTGCTCAGTGATTCCAATGGGCAACCACGGCTGAGGACAACTGTTCCATACTTTCTCAGCCCACTGAGTTTAGCAAGGAAGAGAAAAAGTCATAGACAAAACCTGTGCAGGTGAGAAGGCCCTTCCTCTCTCACACGGTGCTGTTTATTCACTGTTCCCTCTGCCCAGCTGGTGTACTTGGTGACTAATTTCTATCACTGCATATATGACAGCACATGCTATTGTTTAAATTATAATGAGAGCTAACATTTAGTGAGGACTCACTATGTACTAGGCACATGTTCATTTCACCTGTATTACCTGATACAAAACCTCACAACAACCCTCCATGGTAGGTCTCTAATTATTGGCTCCATTTTCCAAATGAGGAAACTGAGGTACAGAAAGGATAAGTGGACTTAAGTTTACTGCTACTGATGGGCAGAACCGGGATTTAATTAAGCAATCTGGATCTAGGGTTCATTTTCTTCATCAAATTGGCTCTTAAGTAATCTCTCTTATTTTCATTTAATATCTCTCTGGGTTAGGCACTGAGAATATTATCATCAAACAAGCAAAGGTCCTTGTCTTAGGAGTTTACAGGTACATGGCAGGGGATCCAGGAGCCTCTAAGATGACAGAGACCACGTTTTATTCAATTCTCTGAACACTGTGCTGACCACAGTGTATGAAGCACCACAGTGACTCTACCACTTTGCAAAGGGAATGAACAAAGAAGGCAAGAGAAGGTACACAAGAGGGGTGGGGGGAGAGGAGTAACCTCAGTCCTTTAGACCAGGGGACATGAAGCCAAAACTGCTACCATACGAAAGAGAGAGAGCCTCATCTCCCACTCATAGCTCCTACTTTCCACTCACATAAACGCTGGGACTAATGAAATGAATCACCAGCACAGGTAGTAATTCACATACCATAGTAATTAAAAATCTCCAGTGAACACATCCTTATTGCTGGCACTGCCTCTAACCAAGTAGACACTAATTAGGAATCTCACAGAAGAGGATGCATTCCTGGCACAGATTAGGGCCACCTAAAGGATCCCTGTTTTACATCTTTGACACTGGAAAGGAACTCACCGCCAGGAATTCAGCAGCTCCCTGGGAACCAGGAGAAATACGATGGGCCCTTTTACTTTTGAATGGTCTCACTGTCATCTGCAGGCAACTGGGTCCATATCAACCTGTTACTTGTCTCTCTCCCAGCTGAATGGCTGCTCCAACTAAATAACTATTTTGCCATGCAAGGTGTTACGACTAATTACTTTAACTCCTCTTTAAAGTAGTAAGAGACACATGTAGATGCTCCTTGAGGAAATTTGAACTTGGTTACCTCCTCCTGAATTACTGAGTTACAGCACCAATAACAACCACTTAAGACCTTGTCTCACAGCCAAGGCAATCAGAGATCTGAAGCACCCTCCGCCAAAATATAAGCAGGCTGGGAGGATGTGTGTATTTGACACATGGAAGCAGTATGTTTATTTTAGTGTGTATATTCTGAACCAGACTTCAGGATATTGGGTAGTAATGGTTCAGACTAATCCCTTTTATTTGGCATTTCAACTCTAGTCATTGCTAATTATCATCATCAACGCTATTATTATTTTAGCAATTTCTATAGAGTGCTTCAAAGACTTCTCCATAATGCTTTCATATACAGTATTATATTTGAATTTCACAACAAATCAATCAAATATCAATATTTACTTTTTATGGACAAAGGAATCGAGGCGGAGAAGGAATAAACAGATTTGTCTAAAGGAATAAGCTGGTAAGTGACACGTCAGAATTTTAGCACAGAACGTTTTGCTCCAAAACCTTAGACACTGATTTAGCATCAGATGCTAAGAATGAAAGACTCTTAGCATCTGGGGAAATTTCTGGAAGCAGAATCTCCTTGTTAGAGAGCTGTTATGAACATTAAATGAGATAATGTATGTAGAGAATTTGGCAGAATTGGCAGAGAACATGACACATGATGACTCCATAATATCACCTACTGTTATTTTTATTATTGTTGTTGTTTATATTCAAAGAGAAGTGGACACAGATAGTCTCCTTTCAGAAGACTTAGGATTTCACCTGTCTGATCTGTTTTGATGGAATGAGGACATCTTTCACCTGTAAAATTCAAAATACAAAGGAATCACAAAGCTTTAGGCCGACTGGCATTAAAAAAAAAAAAAAAAAAAGACCAAGACCAAGGTGCTACAGAAAAACGGGGATACTGGACAATCATAAAGTCTCACATGGATAAATAAAATTAAGTGTCTTCCAAGTTTGCCATCGCGTTATGTAAAAATGGTTGAATGGATATCCACTAACTTGGAAAGATCTGTGCAAACTGGTCTGTCTTCAAATATAAACTATGTGGTATATATGACATCTGCTTTGGGAGTGTGGATCATAAGGGACAGTCCAGATATAGGCAGGCATCATATCATCCAGAATAGACTGAGAAATGAAAGCTCTAGACTTTGGATGGGTTCAGACATATATATATATATATTAAGATGCTGTAGACAGAGAAAACAAACAGTGGTTTCAATGGAAAGCCTAAATATGAAATTGAATGAGAACTGTAGCTTCTTTGGGGACAGGCAGTTCTAGGTAGCAGTACCACAGGCGAGCGGCATCAGGATTCATACAGTTAAAGATGGTTAATAATTCTAGCCATCAATGCCTAGACAGGCAGATATTAATTTCTTTCCTGAAAGATTTAGAAATTGGCTTTGTGTTAGTTAGTTGCTTGCATTTCTAAAGCACCTGGCAGTACACCCTACAATTGGTTCAGTTTTTAAAAAATAATAAAACTAGTGTCTGGCATCCATTGAAGAGTGCCTAAAAACAGAAATAATACACTGAAACTTCATTAGAATTGTGTTCAAAGATTCCAAGCTACCAGGGAAAACACTGCAGAAAGTCAAGTAAGACCTCAGTAACATAGATCAATAAGTCCCAAAAACTGAATTATCCAAGAGTCAGAATTGGATTTTGTTTCAGAGGTAAATAATTTTATTTCATTATATGTGATGCAAACCAATTACTGGTAGTGTGATTTTAGGAGTACCCCTCACCAAACCCATTTACATGAAAACATAAGAGACCTCTGTTATAACCAAAGGATTGATACCAAATGAACACCATATAAAATGGGTTGGTAATACCCAATTTACCCAACTGATACACCGATTAAGCAATCCCTCCCATTGCAATTTTATTTATAGTACTGATGTGCCTAATTAATTCCTCCTTAAAATGCACAAGTCCTGGCTTATCACAACTTAGAACAAACTCAAATTCCAAATAAGCAAGTTCTAAATTAGTTAGCTCAATTGTATCATTTTATAGACAGCTACCTAGGAATCTAAACACACACAAAAATCATATAACATTATATATTCTCAGAGAATATAATGAGCTAAAAAACAAAACAAAACAAACAAACAAAAAAACCCCAAAACCCAGAATCTGCTGTACAAAAGTGTCCAGGTGAGTCAATGCACAGGTATATTTTCAAGCTCCCACAAAACCCAAAACAGGGGGAGGATTTGATGCTAATAATACTCTCAAAAGATACTTGTGCAGTCATAAGAACGTAATGATGTGAGCTCCAACTACTGGGCCTTTTACTATATCACATTTGCAGGCCTACCTACAGTAAGTTAAAAGGCAAGAAGAATAATATATTTCTATTATGTAAGTTCTCCCAATATATTCTGTCTCCTGGTCCTTCACAAACCATGGGAGCTGCATTCTTGAAAAATACTACAGTTGGTAAAACTGTGTTACCAAGACCAAGGTGCTACAGAAAAACGGGGATACTGGACAATCATAAAGTCTCACATGGATAAATAAAATTAAGTGTCTTCCAAGTTTGCCATCGCGTTATGTAAAAATGGTTGAATGGATATCCACTAACTTGGAAAGATCTGTGCAAACTGGTCTGTCTTCAAATATAAACTATGTGGTATATATGACATCTGCTTTGGGAGTGTGGATCATAAGGGACAGTCCAGATATAGGCAGGCATCATATCATCCAGAATAGACTGAGAAATGAAAGCTCTAGACTTTGGATGGGTTCAGACATATATATATATATATTAAGATGCTGTAGACAGAGAAAACAAACAGTGGTTTCAATGGAAAGCCTAAATATGAAATTGAATGAGAACTGTAGCTTCTTTGGGGACAGGCAGTTCTAGGTAGCAGTACCACAGGCGAGCGGCATCAGGATTCATACAGTTAAAGATGGTTAATAATTCTAGCCATCAATGCCTAGACAGGCAGATAGTAAAAAGATTTCAAAAGAGACAATAATAAACCTCTAAAATAAGCTAGCATTAACAGCTTTAAAATCCTGCCCTGGGAAAATCCTCCTACAACACTATGGGAACAGCGCAGTGCTGTGATTTGTGAAAGCAGATTCTCCTACAGCCTCTGCAAGGGATCGTCCTCAATAAACATTAACTTTAATCAGTAGTGTTTATATTCTATTTAGAAGCACCTTTTCAGGGCCAGCCCGGTGGCACACTGGAGAGTGCACCGCTTGGGAGCGTGGCGGCGCTCCCGCCGAGGGTTCGGATCCCATGTGGAGACCGGTTCCCGCTCACTGGCTGAGTGCGGTGCGGGTGCAACATCAAGGGTTGCGATCCCGTTGCTGGTCCCCGGTACGGGCGCGACACCGAGGGTTGCGATCCCGTTACCGGTCAGTAAAAAAGACAAAAAGGAAAAAAAAAAAAAAGAAGCACCTTTTCAGCTACAGGTAGTCCACGACTTACCATAGTTTGACAGGATTTTCCGACTTTATG
The DNA here is from genome assembly GCF_000696425.1 of Galeopterus variegatus. Lineage (NCBI taxonomy): Eukaryota > Metazoa > Chordata > Mammalia > Dermoptera > Cynocephalidae > Galeopterus > Galeopterus variegatus. The sequence continues at coordinate 51,811 of NW_007732696.1, forward strand.
ATGGGGCGAAAGCAATACACACTCAGTAACAACCGTATTTCGAGCACCCACACAACCATTCGGTACAGTATCAATAAATGACATGAGATATTCCACCCTTTATTATAAAATAGGCTTTGTGTTCGATGGTTTTGTCCATCTGTAGGCTAATGTAAAGGTTCTGAGCACCTTTAAGGTAGGCTAGGCTATGATGTATGGTGGATTACGTATATTAAAAGCATTTTCAACTTATGATCCATTTTTCAACTTACAATGGGTTTATCAGTATGTCACTTCATGATAAGTTGAGGAGCCTCTGTGGTTTATCTGGGAGAGGAAGGTGGGTGAGGAGAGTCGTCACTCCTTTCTAAACTTGGAATGTAATGTATTTTATTTATGTGTGGAGTTCTCCCAAGAGATCGAATCAGCTAAGGCATCTTACTAGGTCACACTCCAGGGAGACCAAATCAAGGAAAAAACAAAACAATTGGATTGAGAGTCATGAAACTTTTTGGGTTGGTAGATTGCAAAGAGCTATGGGACCATGGTCAATCATCTAACCTTTCAGAGAGCCAAGCCTGTCATCTGGCATTTTAGGGGAGATCACTATAGAGTTCTTAAGATCTCCTCTGAGTCTATGACAACAAGATTCTAGACTTAGATTAGAACTAATGGCCAGGGCCGGCCCGGTGGCGCACTGCTACAGTGCGCCGCTTGGGAGCGCGGCGGCGCTCCCGCTGAGGGTTCGGATCCCACATACAGACTGGTTCCCGCTCACTGGCTGAGCGAGGTGCGGGTGCAGCACCGAGGGTTGCGATCCC
>NW_007732696.1:53610-94034 GCF_000696425.1 Galeopterus variegatus
AAGGAATCTCACAGAAGAGGATGCATTCCCGGCACAGATTAGGCCACCTAAAGGATCCCTGTTTTACATCTTTGACACTGGAAAGGAACTCACCGCCAGGAATTCAGCAGCTCCCTGGGAACCAGGAGAAATACGATGGGCCCTTTTACTTTTGAATGGTCTCACTGTCATCTGCAGGCAACTGGGTCCATATCAACCTGTTACTTGTCTCTCTCCCAGCTGAATGGCTGCTCCAACTAAATAACTATTTTGCCATGCAAGGTGTTACGACTAATTACTTTAACTCCTCTTTAAAGTAGTAAGAGACACATGTAGATGCTCCTTGAGGAAATTTGAACTTGGTTACCTCCTCCTGAATTACTGAGTTACAGCACCAATAACAACCACTTAAGACCTTGTCTCACAGCCAAGGCAATCAGAGATCTGAAGCACCCTCCGCCAAAATATAAGCAGGCTGGGAGGATGTGTGTATTTGACACATGGAAGCAGTATGTTTATTTTAGTGTGTATATTCTGAGCCAGACTTCAGGATATTGGGTAGTAATGGTTCAGACTAATCCCTTTTATTTGGCATTTCAACTCTAGTCATTGCTAATTATCATCATCAACGCTATTATTATTTTAGCAATTTCTATAGAGTGCTTCAAAGACTTCTCCATAATGCGTTCATATAGAGTATTATATTTGAATTTCACAACAAATCAATCAAATATCAATATTTACTTTTTATGGACAAAGGAATCGAGGCGGAGAAGGAATAAACAGATTTGTCTAAAGGAATAAGCTGGTAAGTGACACGTCAGAATTTTAGCACAGAACGTTTTGCTCCAAAACCTTAGATACTGATTTAGCATCAGATGCTAAGAATGAAAGACTCTTAGCATCTGGGGAAATTTCTGGAAGCAGAATCTCCTTGTTAGAGAGCTGTTATGAACATTAAATGAGATAATGTATGTAGAGAATTTGGCAGAATTGGCAGAGAACATGACACATGATGACTCCATAATATCACCTACTGTTATTTTTATTATTGTTGTTGTTTATATTCAAAGAGAAGTGGACACAGATAGTCTCCTTTCAGAAGACTTAGGATTTCACCTGTCTGATCTGTTTTGATGGAATGAGGACATCTTTCACCTGTAAAATTCAAAATACAAAGGAATCACAAAGCTTTAGGCCGACTGCCATTAAAAAAAAAAAAAAAGAGGTTAGTTGGGCTACCAAGTTCAAATATGACCCTAAACATTAATTTCTTTCCTGAAAGATTTAGAAATTGGCTTTGTGTTAGTTAGTTGCTTGCATTTCTAAAGCACCTGGCAGTACACCCTACAATTGGTTCAGTTTTTAAAAAATAATAAAACTAGTGTCTGGCATCCATTGAAGAGTGCCTAAAAACAGAAATAATACACTGAAACTTCATTAGAATTGTGTTCAAAGATTCCAAGCTACCAGGGAAAACACTGCAGAAAGTCAAGTAAGACCTCAGTAACATAGATCAATAAGTCCCAAAAACTGAATTATCCAAGAGTCAGAATTGGATTTTGTTTCAGAGGTAAATAATTTTATTTCATTATATGTGATGCAAACCAATTACTGGTAGTGTGATTTTAGGAGTACCCCTCACCAAACCCATTTACATGAAAACATAAGAGACCTCTGTTATAACCAAAGGATTGATACCAAATGAACACCATATAAAATGGGTTGGTAATACCCAATTTACCCAACTGATACACCGATTAAGCAATCCCTCCCATTGCAATTTTATTTATAGTACTGATGTGCCTAATTAATTCCTCCTTAAAATGCACAAGTCCTGGCTTATCACAACTTAGAACAAACTCAAATTCCAAATAAGCAAGTTCTAAATTAGTTAGCTCAATTGTATCATTTTATAGACAGCTACCTAGGAATCTAAACACACACAAAAATCATATAACATTATATATTCTCAGAGAATATAATGAGCTAAAAAACAAAACAAAACAAACAAAAAAACCCCAAAACCCAGAATCTGCTGTACAAAAGTGTCCAGGTGAGTCAATGCACAGGTATATTTTCAAGCTCCCACAAAACCCAAAACAGGGGGAGGATTTGATGCTAATAATACTCTCAAAAGATACTTGTGCAGTCATAAGAACGTAATGATGTGAGCTCCAACTACTGGGCCTTTTACTATATCACATTTGCAGGCCTACCTACAGTAAGTTAAAAGGCAAGAAGAATAATATATTTCTATTATGTAAGTTCTCCCAATATATTCTGTCTCCTGGTCCTTCACAAACCATGGGAGCTGCATTCTTGAAAAATACTACAGTTGGTAAAACTGTGTTACCAAGACCAAGGTGCTACAGAAAAACGGGGATACTGGACAATCATAAAGTCTCACATGGATAAATAAAATTAAGTGTCTTCCAAGTTTGCCATCGCGTTATGTAAAAATGGTTGAATGGATATCCACTAACTTGGAAAGATCTGTGCAAACTGGTCTGTCTTCAAATATAAACTATGTGGTATATATGACATCTGCTTTGGGAGTGTGGATCATAAGGGACAGTCCAGATATAGGCAGGCATCATATCATCCAGAATAGACTGAGAAATGAAAGCTCTAGACTTTGGATGGGTTCAGACATATATATATATATTAAGATGCTGTAGACAGAGAAAACAAACAGTGGTTTCAATGGAAAGCCTAAATATGAAATTGAATGAGAACTGTAGCTTCTTTGGGGACAGGCAGTTCTAGGTAGCAGTACCACAGGCGAGCGGCATCAGGATTCATACAGTTAAAGATGGTTAATAATTCTAGCCATCAATGCCTAGACAGGCAGATAGTAAAAAGATTTCAAAAGAGACAATAATAAACCTCTAAAATAAGCTAGCATTAACAGCTTTAAAATCCTGCCCTAGGAAAATCCTCCTACAACACTATGGGAACAGCGCAGTGCTGTGATTTGTGAAAGCAGATTCTCCTACAGCCTCTGCAAGGGATTTTCATTGATCTTCTTAGGGTTTTCAAACTAGCTCTCACTGATTTTGAGTTCAAAGGCATTTGCACATGCTCTTACCTTTGTTTACTTTTCTACATCTAAGTGAATGTTCTATTCAACTCGTGCTCATTTCAAAAATTATTGCAGTGCCTGGGCTCTTTAATTCAAGGCGGTAGGGGTGAACCTAGGATTCCTAGAAATATGGCAGATTCAAATATTTTGACATATAAATCTTTGCACTTTATGTTGGAATCCCAGTTGTCCAAGTCTTGGTTAGCCAGGAACTGCTGGACTTTCGGGGCCTGAGATTATTAGTTATTCCTATGGCCATCAGCCTGCAGCATAACCCCAACAGCCCTTGCTGACCTGTTGTACTGAGATTAAAATATTCTGGTGCTCTGAATCACTTAGTTGAAACCATAAAGCAGAGTTTCTCAACCTCAGCCAGCACTGCCATTTTGGGCCTGCTAATTCCTGGTTGTGGGGGATTCTCCTGTGCATTGCAGGAAATTTGGCAATGTCTCTAGCCTCTATCACTGAGCTATCACAACCAAAAGTATCTCCAGACATGGCCACATGTCCCCTGGGCAGCAAAATCCCCTTCCTCTTCTCTCCCCCATGAGAACCACTGCCAGAAAAAAAGTTAATAAATAACCGTTCAAATCTTTACCCTGTTCACTCACACTATCCTTATCTAACCATGGCACTGATTCAATACTCTTTATAGCCTTTTTATAAAAGGAAGGAAGCTAAAGAAAAAAGCTGTCATCAAATCCATAAAATAATTATAGGCACAGAGCCTAAGAGAATTTGAAATCAAAGGTTTTAACTGTGGACAAAAAGAACAAGAACATAATTTAAGTTACAAGAAAATAACTCTTCAGGTACCAGCAAAATTAAGACAGGCCCTAAAGTTCTTACATACCCATGACAATAACTGAAACCAATGATACATACTTTTCCTTCTACCCTCTTCAACAGAAAACCCAGCTTTCCCATTCAGTTCTCCACTAAGAACATACAGCATGGAGATATCCTGTTGCTGTTGAAATGTTGGCTCCAACATTTATTGGCTTGTGTAATTTTGAGTAATTTATATTTTGAAAAGCTCCATGCCTCAGCTTTCACATCTGGACCTGGGGGTCCCAGTGAAGATGAAATAAGATAATATGTAGTAGGTGCTTCATCGTTATTATTTTATATGATTTACGTCCTCAATAAACATTAACTTTAATCAGTAGTGTTTATATTCTATTTAGAAGCACCTTTTCAGGGCCAGCCCGGTGGCACACTGGAGAGTGCACCGCTTGGGAGCGTGGCGGCGCTCCCGCCGAGGGTTCGGATCCCATGTGGAGACCGGTTCCCGCTCACTGGCTGAGTGCGGTGCGGGTGCAACATCAAGGGTTGCGATCCCGTTGCTGGTCCCCGGTACGGGCGCGACACCGAGGGTTGCGATCCCGTTACCGGTCAGTAAAAAAGACAAAAAGGAAAAAAAAAAAAAAGAAGCACCTTTTCAGCTACAGGTAGTCCACGACTTACCATAGTTTGACAGGATTTTCCGACTTTATGATGGGGCGAAAGCAATACACACTCAGTAACAACCGTATTTCGAGCACCCACACAACCATTCGGTACAGTATCAATAAATGACATGAGATATTCCACCCTTTATTATAAAATAGGCTTTGTGTTCGATGGTTTTGTCCATCTGTAGGCTAATGTAAAGGTTCTGAGCACCTTTAAGGTAGGCTAGGCTATGATGTATGGTGGATTACGTATATTAAAAGCATTTTCAACTTATGATCCATTTTTCAACTTACAATGGGTTTATCAGTATGTCACTTCATGATAAGTTGAGGAGCCTCTGTGGTTTATCTGGGAGAGGAAGGTGGGTGAGGAGAGTCGTCACTCCTTTCTAAACTTGGAATGTAATGTATTTTATTTATGTGTGGAGTTCTCCCAAGAGATCGAATCAGCTAAGGCATCTTACTAGGTCACACTCCAGGGAGACCAAATCAAGGAAAAAACAAAACAATTGGATTGAGAGTCATGAAACTTTTTGGGTTGGTAGATTGCAAAGAGCTATGGGACCATGGTCAATCATCTAACCTTTCAGAGAGCCAAGCCTGTCATCTGGCATTTTAGGGGAGATCACTATAGAGTTCTTAAGATCTCCTCTGAGTCTATGACAACAAGATTCTAGACTTAGATTAGAACTAATGGCCAGGGCCGGCCCGGTGGCGCACTGCTACAGTGCGCCGCTTGGGAGCGCGGCGGCGCTCCCGCTGAGGGTTCGGATCCCACATACAGACTGGTTCCCGCTCACTGGCTGAGCGAGGTGCGGGCGCAGCACCGAGGGTTGCGATCCCATTGCCGGTCCCGGTCTGGTACGGGCGCGACACTGAGGGTTGCGATCCATTGCCGGACACGAAAAAAGACAAAAAGGAAAAAAAAAAAAGAACTAATGGCCAAAACAATTCTAAACTATCATTCAATGATGTACAAAAGCAAAGTACTTGGTAACCGTCCTTAAAGTGCAATGATTTAATTAAAATAGATTTTCACATAGTCACATTCAAAGAACTCAAAGTCTCTTAATTATGTAATGCTTCGCCAATAACTAAATAGTCCTCTGTAATGTCCACTAAGAGGAAATTTGAATTACAGGCCATTTGTAGATAGGAGATGTATTAAAAAACACCTGATAGGCTATAAATTTAATGTTGTACATCTACAAATCTATTCCAAAATTGTATCTCAACATTAAGAATGACTTTGGCCTTTGCTTAATGGTAAGTCCTATGAAATCAATTAGCTGTTAAAATAGTTTAATTGGAACATATGTATTTTAATTTTTCTGTGTGTATGAAAAAAGTCTTCTTAATCAAACCAAAACATCCTGAAATTGCACTTCTAGGTAATGTAGTGAAAGAATTGAACTTATAACTGGATAAAACCAAGGAAGTGGAAAATGTGAGAAGGATGATATTCAAGTAGCCACAATTGGAGAGGGATAAATTAAGAGTCAAATTAGTTTATGGCAATTATCCTGAAAAGCAGTCTAAGAAAGAAGTTTTAAATATCTATCACCACTCTCCAACAGAAACTCGCTTGTTCTCAGACCCAAAAGTAGTTATTGATTGTTTTTGTTTTTGGTGGGAGTTTAGTAGATAGGTAAAAAAATGTAACTTTTTTTTTTTCTCTCTCTGTGGAGTAGGGAACCCTGGTTTCACATTGCCATCAGAACAAATGAGAAGTTAAAAAAAAAAATAGATCTATAGCAATGATAGAAAATTTATTATTCACCCAAAAAAGAAAAAGAATCCTTGGGGATAGTTAAAAAATAAGAAGATCAATTTAGGTCACCATGAATAAAAGAAATTATACTTTAATAGTGGTGCTTTACTCTAAAGAAAAGTGGAAGAAGAAAAATGGAGAAAAAAGAGTCCAATTTTAAAATTCACAACTGGAACTTCATACTCTCAAAATGAAATATTTATCATTTTGAAATTATACACAAGATATAACTCTTGTATTCTTCTCTTGATATTTTATCTGCCTGACCTCATCCACTTTCCCTTATCTCCCAATGACAAAATGATGCTGCTTTTGAAGAAAGAATTCAAAGGCCAACCCTTTTCAAAACTATATATGGTTCCCCAACTACTTCAATGGCAGGACAGAATTCTGAGGATATCCTTGCAATTTTTATGGAGCATGGCACAGAGGAGGTGCATAATAAATATTGCAGAATGAACAAATGACTTAGCAAATGAATGCATGAATGAATAAATAAGAAAATAGGACATTTTGTTCACTTAGAGAATCTGAAGGAGAAAAAGAGGGAAAGAAGGAAAAAAACACAGACGTGTAAAGAACAGCAAGAACAAGAAAAGCAAAGGAACATGCATACAGACGCACTGAAATACACAGAAAATAACCCATCAACAATCACAGAGATACCCGAGAAAGAAAATATGTGGGAAAGAAGCAGAGGCAAGCCAGAGAGAAAATAAGCAAAACAATCCAAAAAACCCTCTTCATCCAGCATCTACTGAGATAAAAGCATTTTAGTGGGAAACTTTACAAAAACATTCTCAGACATAGATACTCCCAGATATTCTTGAGCAGAGGCAAGCCAGAGAGAAAATAAGCAAAACAATCCAAAAAACCCTCTTCATCCAGCATCTACTGAGATAATAGCATTTTAGTGGGAAACTTTACAAAAACATTCTCAGACATAGATACTCCCAGATATTCTTGGCATTAAAACATTCCTTTAAGGCCTCTGAATGCACTACTATTTTAAGAATTTTTTAAAGCCTTGATACTTTTTCAAAACTACAGACAAAAATGAAGACACATCCTTTGAAAACATGTTAGATTCAATGGAGTGCCGGGTCAGAGCGTTACCACCCTCAATGAATCATCAGACTCCCAACCTTCATGTTCAACATCCTTGATCTCGAGAGTCTTACGCTTCTGATATAACCACCACCTTTTCTGGATAAAGCTTACACAGCCACCTAGACTATGCTTTTCCAAAATCTAAATCATTAATGGTGTGGTAGGTCCCTCAGAGGTTTCCTTTAACTCAGTCCTACTTAGTACATACTTCTTGAGCAATAGTTAAGGACAAGACACTGCCATGAGGGCTGGGGTAGGACACAAAGAGAAGAACAAGACCCAGATCTCAACCTCAAAGAGTTTATATCCTAGTATTCTCAGTTCTTACACCTTCTCGTCCCTGTTTCTAATACTGAGCTGATAGATTATCATGCGCTCTTTCTAATTAAGACTGGAGCCTAAGTATATCTCCAGTGAATTCAGTGTAGTACTTGCACATCCAAGCCACGGTGTCAGCCATGTGCAAGAGATGCAGCGATGAATAAGACTCCCAGTCCTCCATGATCTCATAGTACAAAGGCAGAGGGAAAGCAAGTAAATTAACAGCTTTAATACAAGACAATGCAAAGAGTCACGGGGGGTCAAAGGAAGGACAAATCACATCCACCTTTGGTGGGTGGGCAGGGAAGGTGAAATGCTGAGAAGTGGAGAAAAAGGTTTCTTTGCCTGCCCTGGATAGATGAGTCATCAAGAACTCCTCCTGCCTTCTCAACGTCTATAAATAATCCCAGGTGCTGCCATTTCATTTAATTACTAAGCCTCTCCAGATGGAGAAAAATAATTAAGCAGTCTGTAGCACCGACATGATGTAAAGAATGGGTTAGCAACTTGAGAAACATTTGAGTTCTGAAGTTTCCTTTCAACGATGAAATAAGGGCAGAAATGAAAAGGGGCAAATGGCTCTACAGATCTTACAGAAAACCAAATGATTGCAGTCACATTCTGAGTAGAATTTAAATAGAAATGAAAAAATACTGGTACACAAGGGCTCAGATCAACTCTCCCAGTACAGGTAGAACTGCTAACATTAAGTGAAGAAACCCCGACAGTGTTGTTGAAGATAAGATGGTCAAAAAGAAATACTTTAAGAAAGATAACCTATAAATAAATCAGATGCAATTTATTTATTTATTCAATGTACAAAAAAGATACCCATTGACTGGGCCTCCGAATACAGACGTGACAAAAATTTTACATCTTTGTGTCTCATGCAAAGATTCAGACGTGATTTCACCCAAAAAGGAAGCTGGAAAGAATGTAACATGGGGTAAGTTTCTAAATGTACATGCTCCTAAAGAATCATGCATTTATAATTCTAAAGTTCAATGAATCAATGAAATGAAATAAAATTTCCAGCATTCATATGACAATGGCAACTGAGTAATGAAATGAATGGGACATTCCCCCCAAAATCATAAATTCAGTGATAATCATGTGCTTCATGAAAAAACACAATTAGTCAAACCTATTGAATGGGGATAACAAACCTCTATGAGTATCACACTGAAATCCATTAAGATGGTTGCATGGTTAGAAGGTACTTTATGGCCATGGTGGGAATGGAACTGTTCAATGAGCAATGATTAAATGGAAGCAAGAGAAAAACAAAATCAGAATTCAATCCAGAGGGTGATGATAGAAGATTACCAGACTAAATAGGCCTAGTTGAAGGTAAGGTCATACTGAGTATTGGGTACTCTCCACTCTATAAACTTTAATTAGAGCCAATTAAATCTTCTTGTGAATTATTTTTAAAAGCAAAGTATCCTCCACTGATTGCCCAATCATGCCCAATGATTGCCAATGATTCGTATTTCTTATTTGTTTAACCAGATAACCCATGTAGGGTGTTATCAGAAAAACAGAATCTTTTCAAAGAGCATTTTAAAAACTTTTGGTATTTTATATTTTTATAGGTGTGTAAATCAGGTTAACAGTAGAGAATAACAGAAGTGCTACTTTAACAAACAGAAAATACTTATTTTAACTTTTGTTCTTACATAAATTAACTAAACAAGTACTTATTCTCTTGAGTGGTTTAACAACAAATTCCTCTATCCCTTGTCAATTGTTTAAATTTATTTATTTAAAAAATCCTTTAACATCAAACATCACTCTTACCTATCCCCTATACCTTCCACAGGGCTGCTAGCCCAAAGGTGATTTGTGTGGACTAGAGAAAGGTGATCCATCCTCCAGGCACATTACTATATGTGTTGGAAATGTGCAAAATATATTCTACTCACTAGTGGCTAAGAAATGTGTGCACCTTCTACAGTGGTGTGGGCCAACCACCCGTGGTTCTCTGTCTTCCACACATAGAGGTGGTCCTGCCTTCCTTCACTTGTGGTCACACAAAGTGCTCAGGCAAGACCTGGCTCACCACCTTTCAGCATTGAGACAGACCCTCAATTCTATTACCAAAATATGTCAGCTGCCATTCAAAGTTACTGAGGTTCAGGCCAGGCGTCATGATCTTAAGATTAGGTTGACGTGAACATATGCACAGGACTACAGGGAGATTGTGTTTCGATGGGAACACACACTCCCTGCAAAGTAGACAGCCAGCCACTACACAAATCTTGATTACTGCTACATCAACAAATCTTTTTATGTAAAACCTTCCTTATTTAACAGAAGAAAAGAATTGTAAACACTGTGTAGGTTCAATAAGTCACTGTGAGCCACAATAGGGCCACGTAGAGGCAACCTTTAGTCTAGGCCAACATGTGGTTCCTTAGTCGACCGTGTGCCTGCTAGGTATGTGCTTGGTTTGATATTTTGGCAACATTATGAACTTCATCACATCTAGTCACAGCAAAGGCAGACAGAGAGAACCAAAATTACTTAGAATAACAGTCACATGTTGAGATAGAAAAAAGAGGCAAAGATAACCACCATCAACAGGGAACTTGGCCTTGCCTAGATACACATTTGTGGGTCATTGTGTCACTCTGGCTAATAAATATGGGGGTTTGCAAGCACCAAGTCAGAGTGCAGCCTCTTTACAAGTGGAGGAGTTTCTCTGTTCACCTCTTGTTAGCCATTATCACATGAGACTGTGACAGGGATGTCCTAGTGGACAGGAGACAATTATGTTTATTATATTTAATGTGGCAACTAGTACCGTTTTTGGCATAAAATCAGTGCTGAATAGTTGATAAACACTTCTTCAGTACCAAAATGTAAGGTGCCAAGTTTGAATCTGGAAATTTATATCAAGAATTCTCTGACTATTTTAGAGAGAAATACCAAACTCTCAAATTTATCATTTTTATACAAAGACTTCAAAATATGGGATCTAGTTAGACTACAAAATTAAAATAACAATAATATTTTTCCTTTTCATTGCACAATGCAGTGTAAACCAAAATGTATAAACACAACAGTGGACTCACAAGGAAGACAAAAGAAGCAGCTCAATACAGCTACTATCTAAATAAAATTCTGCTCAATTTTTTTATTATCTGCTTTCTATTTTATGACTACAGGATAGTAAGCCAAAATTTAGAAAGGAATCTAACAAATGAAACACACAGTAAATTCATTTGTATATGTACTAGTAGTCATGTCCTAGAAATACTTTAAAAATTCAAAACCTAGACTCTGCAGTGAGATATATTGCTGTTTTGCACATCACTGTGTCTAGCCTGCCTAAGACTCTAATTGCTCTTATATTCAACAAGAATTTGTAGAGCTGGAAAAATAGAAATCACTTTGGTAGAGCATGCTGTGAACTAGTCCTTCCTGTACTCATAAAAACATTTAAAAATTTTATTTTGCTGTAAGAAAGACAACTATGAAGTAGGACCTGGTTGGTCTAGGCATAGGTAGGCATGGCAGAGGAGGCAGGGGGAGATTTGATGGCAGGGCTACAGGAGTAGAGGTCCAGCTCCATGAAAAGTTTCGTGCCAAGAGGACAATGACAGAAAATAAGGGCTTATCAGGTAGGTAAGTGGGAATTAAGGGTAGTTTATGTTGCCAAAGACCAACCAGTCACTGTTTAGGAGCAGAAAGGGTCCAGACAGAGCCCAAGCTATCTACCAATAGGGCAGTGTCCTGAATATACTTCTGTTTGTGAAAAGAGAACGTGTACACCATGAGGTCTCCACCCCGTAGAAACAGATGGATGGCAATGGATACGTATCAGTTCTCATTTACCAAGTGTACTATTTATTATGTGCCAGAAACCATACTAGGGGCTTCATTTAATCTCTGCTAATATCTTCATGATGTATCAGTTGTTATCCCCATTTCATACACAAGCATACTGAGAACAGAAAGTTTAAATCAGTACATCATCATTATGCACCTGATAAGTAAAAGAGGTGGGACTCAAAAAGCAAATATTTTGAATTCCATTGAATGAGCTCTTAAAATACTACGCTCTACTGTGGTCCATGGAAGTTGTCAGGGAAAAGAGATGTATTGAAGATCAGGCCAATGAATAGCATGTACAGACGATTTCCCAAACGTTTGACCATGATCCATAGTAAGTAATTCACTTTACATCATGACCCAGTACACACCCAGTATGCACTACTGTGGATAAACAGCTAAAAAAAGTTCTACAAAAATATTTACCCTTACTATGTATGATACACACTAATATCTTCTGATTTTTTAAAAATTCTATATTATTCTACTCCGTTATTTTAAAAATGAGGGTCAGGACTCACTGAAATGACTTCATGGCCTACTAGTAGGTCAGAACCCAGTGCCATGGTTTTTGAAAACCAGTGCCATAACCAATGCTGATGACCACCATTGTTATGGTTTCTGACATTAGGTAGAACAATCAGCTTTTCAAATTTTCACATATGCTCTCCCACCTGAGCCTTTATCCCAGAAAAGAAAAGGGAGAGAGGGTAGTTAAGAGGGAGAGACAAGCAATGGAGAGAATTGTCAATCATGTGTCACTGGCTAAAATTGCAGTGAAATCAATATACTCCAAACAAGAATGGCTCCATCTCAATGACAAAGAAGTTTGCTCAGCAAGGCAGGAGTTAAAGACCTATGTTGGAGAAAGCTCTGTGTCTTTAATGTTCCTCTGTGTTGTCAGAAAGATGCCACTTTCCAACACTGACTCACTAGTAAAATGAACACCTGTATATATCCTTCAGGCAAATTTTAGGACTGAAAGACAAATCACATGCCTACCAATCAGGTTACCTTCCACACAAAAAAGCAGCGTGGGCTCCTATAGGCAATTTGGTCAAAGCACTCACTGATCAACACTACTTTGATATGATACGACTTATTAAAAAGCCCAAGTAGCATTATCTATGAAGGGTACAAGGTTTGGCTTCTATGTAAGAATCCAGAACTCTAAGAATCAACACTTGAGCTGTAAACATTCAACAACACAACCACATGGGAAGAGAGAAAAATAGGATAGGAGTTCATAAGTGTACTAACTTGGAAATAAGTTTAAGTTTCAACAAAAATTTTACTTATCATGGGGATTTCTGGGAGGGAAAGAAAAGAGGTCTCTTTAGAGAAGTAACTGATGCTATTTATTAATCTATTTGCAAGTAATGTCCAATTTAAAAGTTGTCCCAAAGAAAACCACCATTTTTTTTCTACATCAGTCTCTTAATATGCTGAAGGAACCTGTTCAAAATGCTTCCACAGCAAAGTAACTTAGATGATAAATGTGTTCTTCAATCTGTGCACCAGTCAAGTAGCAATAAAATCAGAATAATTCATGCAAAAATTTTCATTATGTTTCTAAACATACTTATTTACATTTTAAATCACACATAAGACAATATAAAATATCTTTCATTTAGACAGGTGTGAACTAGAAAACAGATGCATTCATTAAACATGGAACAATTCGGTGAATTAAGAAAAATACGCAGAGAACTCTCTGGTGGAAGTAATTCAGCCACTGTTAACTTACTTGAAAAAATATGGCCATGGCTCCGATTATTCTATTCTCAGAAATTGCAGTTTGAAAGCTGTCAAAGTCGTCTGGATTGTAAAAGAAAATCTGCATCTATAAAAGAACAATTAAAAAATGTATTAGGAAAATTTTCAAACCTACACAAAAGTTGAGAGAATAATACAATGGATCCATATTCCCAACTTACTAAGATTTTGCCAAGTTTGTTAATCTATCCATATTTTTCCTCTGCTAAAGTATTTGAGAGCAAACTCCAGACATGATGTTATTTTACCTCCACATACTTCAGAAAGTATCACATTTTATCACACAACTGCAATGTGTTCACACTGCCCCAAATAAATAACATGAATGCCTTTTTATTACCTAATACCCAGGTCATGGTTTAATTTCCCTAATAAGAAGCAAAATTTTATTGGCGTTAAACCCCCTGAAATAGAAAACCTATGAGGTTCATTTCACATGTTAAAATTATAAGCTCTTAAACCGGCACATTTTCATAAATAACTTGTGTACAAACGATGAGACTTTGAAGGGGTATCTCAGCAGCTTTGAGAAATAGCCCAATGGCATATTTAAATGAATTCATAGAGAAAATAATGGAAATGATAAAAACAATGCTTTACATTTCGCAGTTTGCAAAAAGCCATCCCACATAGTAATTCACTTAATCCTTTTAATAACCCCTGTGAAGATAGGGCAGATATTGATTGCTATACGCAGTTCCAGATGAGGAAAAAGTGCTTCAGATAAATGACGTTAACTTGCCTAATTTAAAATATCACAGAGTCTATATCCAGGTGCTCTCAACCCAGCCTTAAATACCTCCTCTTTTATTAGTCTATAGTTTCTTATTCAAAAAGCAGAACACAAACATATCAACTTAAAAATCATTATACAATTTTAATGCCTGCACATACCTTGATATTTAAAAAGATTGAGAGAACATAAAACGGACCACAGAGTATTCTCGAGAGACTACACATTTAATAAACAGAACAGATCTAGGTTCCTATACCAGCCTGTGAGCTCATTTACTCCTCTGTGAGACCTTATCAACTTAAAAATCATTATACAATTTTAATGCCTGCACATACCTTGATATTTAAAAAGATTGAGAGAACATAAAACGGACCACAGAGTATTCTCAAGAGACTAAACATTTAACAAACAGAACAGATCTAGGTTCCTATACCAGCCTGTGAGCTCATTTACTCCTCTGTGAGACCTCAGGAAAACAGTTTTCTGAATATCAGCTTCGTCATGTACAAAGTATTTCCACTTGGTGGGGTGGTCTTGGGGTTCAAACAAGTCAGTGTAGTGTATAGCACATAGCACCATGCTTAGACCTCATCCAGACTCAATAAATCACCATCATCATTGTCATTGTCGTCATCGCTGTCATCATCATCATCATCATCATATTTTAAGGTTAACATTTAGCAGACATCTTAAAATTTCTACCAAATCTCTAGGATCCACTGAATCTCTAGAACAACTATACTCCTTATAGAAAATCAAATCTCCTACATCATTAGGTCTCTTTCATAACATCTGCTATGGGTCAAACATATCCCCCCAAAATCATGTAGTGCAAAATTAATTTCCATTGTAATAGTGTTAAGAGGGTGGAAAATCCAATTATAGTATTTGAAAGGTGGGGCCTTTTAAGAGGTGATTAGATTGTGAGGACCATGCCCTGGTGAATGGATTGATCTATTCGTGGAGTAAAGGACTGATCCTTTAAAGGGTGGGTTGTGGGTGTGGTTCTGATGGCTTTATAGGGAGAGCAAGTGAGCGAGTCAGCTTTCTTGCTCAGCGCTTCCTCGCCATGTGACACCCTGCATTGCTGTGGAGAGTTACCACCAAGAAAAAGGCCCCCAACAGATGTGTTCCCAGATGTCGAAACTGTGAGAAATTTCCTTTCTTTATAAATTTCCCAGTTTCTGGTATTCTGTTATAAGCAACAGAAATGGACTAATACACAACTATTTCCCCATTTTTCCAAATAACATGATGCTATTTTCTGTAACAGACTCAACAACCATACCCCAAATGGAGTTTGGATATTTGACATTAAACAATAAATTCCCCATGGGCAAAGCTAAGTCAGAGTGACTAGCTGAAGTATGGGTCAAAGGTAACAGAATCTTGATGACTGAATTAACCAAGATGCTAAGAACATGGTGGCATTTCTTTTCTAAAGGGTGAAATCAGGTAGCCCCAATCAGGACACTTTCTAGGAAAATTCAGGTACCCAAGTAAATGGAAGAAGAATGGGTAGGTAGATTCTTTTGGAGGATCATCTTTGTTAAAGTTAATTCTTTTTCTTAAGACTGTGAGATCCCAGTGATTCTAGCAGTTTCTTACAAATGTGTTGCTTTAAGTTTCGGACAGCTTTCAACATCATGAATTTACACTGAGAAAAATCCATGCTATGAGGTGCAGATTAAAACAGTCTAATACTGAGTGAATTGCTTTGGGTACAATGCTAGTAATCCAAGAAAGAAACTCCACACAAGTATATTCAGAAAATTACATTTCACTTTCCTTTTAAAACTTGGGCTCTCAAATTAAGTAGGTTCACAGAAGGCTTTCTTATACTTCATTCTGTGAGCAGGGGCGGCATTGTTTAATACATCATCTGCATAGGGTATAATACAGAATACTTTAGGACCTCTTCAAGGGCATTTCCATTTACAACAGGTAAGGAAATGCATTTTTAGAAAATGTGTTTGAGCCATGGCTCCACCCATCTGGATAATAAAATGTCTCATAAAGAGAACAGTAGCACAGGTCTGAAATATCAATTTTCCTTGCTATTTCTCTCAAGCCGTAGCCTACTGAATTATGTTAAATCCGAAGCTATCTAAAATATGAGAGTAAATAAATAGATGAGATTTTGCTGAGTGAACTGCACTTTAACATTTTTGTTGCTGTGGTTGATAAGGCAAATTTGGACAGAGGCTGGAAATCTATTTTTCAAAACCATATTTGACAGGTGTATGGGGTGGCTACCATCAACCTTCTGTATTTACTCTTAAAAGCCAAACCCAGAACCTCCCTTCAGCATTCCCAAAGTGTGCTCTTTCTAGAAATGTGATTCTAAGTGATGCTTACTGTGTAGCAATCCCCCTACTGAAGAAACATGGTGCAAATAAGCTGAAAAGAAATTTTGGAAAAATCAGGCAACAGAGAAATCTATTAGCTGTTCCATGTATCCCTTACTCGGTATCACCAATTATTTTACATTTTACCCCACATGCCTTGTCACTCTCTCTGTGTGGACAGCCATATGCATATTTTTTTTTCTCAATCATTTGGGAGTAAGTGGAAGATAATGTTCCCCTTTACCACTGAATACTTCAGTATGTAATTTCTAATAAGGACATTCTCTTACATAATCACAGAATAATTATTAAAATTAGCAAATCTCACATTGATTCAACACTATTATCTAACTCGCAGTCCATTTTCAAATTTTGGCAAGTGCCCAAATAAAGTCCACTACAGATCATATTTTAGTTCTCAGACCAGGGTCCAATCCAGGATCAAATTTTGCATTTAGTTGCCATGTCTCTTTATACTGACCCCTCTCATCCCCACTTTCATCTGGAACAGTTACTCAGCCTTTGCCAGTCTTTACTCTGACAATTTGAAGTGTACAGGACAGTTATTCCATAGATGATTGGACTGAGGTGATGTTCTGAGCTCATCTTGTATTTTCCCTGCCTCAGCCCTAGAACTGGCCATTTCTTGAGTAAGCCCTGATTCCTTTTAGTGGGAAATGTTACTTAAAGACCTAATAAGTTTAAATCAACATTTTCCAAATATGTTTGAGAACATTTTACTTTGGTTCTTCAGGTAAACTATACAGCTTCAGAGTCAGTGAGTCTATTCCACCCAGGCCGCTCTTTACAAGGGAGGAAAGCTAGACCAATGTTGTATAAATGGATGCTCCTTCCCCATGCAAAGTTCCATCTCCCAAAGCCTATAACAAACTATACACAGCTCAACTAAAAAGCCACTGAAAGACCATGTGCACCAGGGCACAATCATGGGACCAGTTCTGCCAAATTTTTCAGTCATGAGCAAGAATCACAGACCCGGGAGGATCATTCAACTACCTTGTGGAATGCCTTGACTGGAAAACGCTCCAGGCATTTCTCTAGCCAGATCAAGGTGATGGATAACCCAGAGTATCATATAGCATAACTTGACATTTGGAAAATAGAATTTTACAGGGGGAAAATAAATCACATTAAAAGCCTCACCACCGACCAGGAAGCAGGTACTAAAATACAGATATGGAAAATGCCTGCGTGAATGGCAACACTTCCAAGTAATAGGGGAAGGTGAAATGGGCACTGTGAGTATAGGGCTGGCAGCAGTAAGTGCTCTACTGCTGCAGGGCACTGGCACAACGCATGCAGACTCAGAACCAAGTGCCCACTGTGCCTCCCTTTTTCGTGCCTTGTTATCTTTATTCTCCTAAATTTAAAATGGCCCTACTTGCAATCTGATTTTTAAAATATGGATATGCCTGGTTTCTCATTTGCGTCACTGTCCCTGTTAAGTTGAATGAACAGAAAGCAATACTTCTGAAAACACGAGCCTTCTATATTATTGTTGTTATTTTTCAAATATTTAGTGAGTACTTATTACCGTATGCCAGGTACCACACTACCTTTCACTAACAGTCAGTGAGCTAGCTACCACCATGGTCCTCACTTTACAGGAAAGGACACCAAGGACTTCCAAAACGTATAATTTCCAAAATTTACAAAGCTCTTATGGAGGGAAAGTGGGATTGAAATAGAAAAATAACCTCTCCAATCTCAGAGTTCAAGGTCTTAATCCCTGTGTTTCCTTCCAATTGGCAAGAATATTTGCTTAATGTCTACTCTATGGAAGGTATCATGACTGCTAAAGTCACTGTCTGTGCTTAGGAAGAATAAAATGTCATTAATGAGACAAGGTTAACTTTTTTTTTTGAATGCCAAAGTTGAGTAAATTTATCACAAAAAAGCACAAGGTAATGAATGGCTCACGGTCAAGTGAGGCATATATTAAATGAACACTAAATTAATACAGGCAACAAATGGGTGAGAGGGAGCATTTTCTTGGTGAACTTTCTACTCTCTAATGTTAAGAGTGTTGTTCCTAAGTCAGCTCTCAGGTCTCTGTGATAATGGAGGAAAGAGGAAATGATCCCAACACAAGAGTGGAAAAATCCAACAGTGATTTCTATGCAGATTTAGAAAGCTCTACATTGTTTTCTCCTCTCAAAAAACTCCTCTTTCTCCTACAAGCCCCCGACACATGAACCAAGAAAAAATAATGATGAATTAAGTAAGGAAACAACATACAGATAGCCCAGAGGAAAGTCAATCTACTGAAAGATTCAATAGACATTTCCAGGACACTGTTAGGAATTTTTAACATAGTGGAAGAACACACAGGCAAAAGCATCCAAAAAGACCATGGGAGCTAATGAGGGTGGCTAAAAAAGCAACAATAGAATTAAAAGTCGCATACACGGCAGTAGGCAACAGAGCTGCAGAGCTGAAACGTATTTTTCTAATCACACTTGGCCTTAACCTGCAGTAGTAATTCAGTTGAAAACGAGGCGGTGGACAACAAACCGTTGTCCAAGAACAAAAATGTGCAGTGAAGGCAAAGTAAAAACCCAAACACAGTGCTACCTTTTAGGTGTACCTGGCATGATGTTAAAATTGAGAATAACAGGTTCTTAATCTAACTTGATTTTTAAGGTATGTTGTACCTTAATTATTATTAAGCCACATCGCACATACTTAGCACACTATGCTCTTACTCTTCAATTCTGCCATTGCCATTAGATGGAAATACCCATGCAGGCAGGCAGGAAGTCTGCCTAGTTCAAGGGTGTAAGTAAGGCTCAGTGTCCCCTTCTGTACAACAGAGGTAATACTCACCTCATGGGACTATCGTAATAAACTTTCACTAAGTGCATGCTTTGGAAAAGCAAGAACAAACTAAACAGTTCTTATTTTTCGATTGTGATACATCTTTATATATATTATTTTATGACCAGAAAAGATATGTAAATTAATTATTTACATTTTAAAATAGTGTTTATTTTCACCTTAATCCCAATGAATCATGTCACAAGGGGTAGCAAGGAAACATGTGTAGGCTTCACACAGCCTTCATGGAAAAAATATTTTTAGAACCAAGTTCCAAAGAATAACAGGTACTCAGCATCTTTGCAGGCAAGGTAGTATTTAAATAAACATTTTGAAACGTTGCTTTATACAATATCATTAATCATGGAGCACACTAATTCTTAATTATTTCCTCTTTTCACTTGCTCTGTAACATGGAATTATCTTCAACTACTTTACAGCAAGAATCCACATCTTTGGAGTGGAAGAACCCAAAGTGCATACTAGGATCCTGGGCCCTACAAGCAGGTGCCAGGACATTTTTGGGATTCCTTTAGAAAGTCTCTGTGTGTAACTTGTTTATTCCATTATAAGTCTATTTATTGGTTGATTTTCAGAATTTCTAGTTTGGTGATGCATCTCATTAATTAAAAAAATACTACTTAATCTTTGCACATTTCCCTTGATAGGAAAGAGTTTATACTCTTGGTTACATCAGGAAGTTAAGTTTTTCAGGAGTTTACTATGCATGACTCATGAGTTATTTCTTATAACTCAGCATAAATCTGGACATAAATGAGGTAGGTTCAGCCTATGGCTATATGTTAGCCAGATACCCTTATCACATACTCATGAAATATGGCAGTAAGCTATAGCTCTCCCATGTAATCAATAGCTGTGTGACCCAGTTGAAGTTAGTTACCCTCTCTGAACCTTAACATCCCCGTAAGTAAAGTGAACAAGAAATATGTCACTGGGTTACAGTGAGGACTAAATAAATAAAGCACCCTTCACCATGTCTGGCACACTGTAAACCATCAATTTGTTAAAGAGGGGAAAAAAGGAAGAAAACAGAAAAGAAAAAGAAACTACAAATAAAATAGTGAGAGGGTTATTTGCAAGATTCTCATATTGGAATCTATGCAAATGTTAACCAATAATAAAACGCATAAACAGATTGTGACATGGTCACACAGTGGAATACCCCAATGGGATGCAGCACAACCACGGGTAACAATACACAGAAGACTCACAAACAAAGGTGAGCCAAATAAGCCAGACATGCACACACAAAAAAAAAAAAAAAGAAAAGAAAAAGAGAGAAAGAATATACTGTGTGATTCCACTGGAATGAAGTACAAACACAGGAAAAACTCATGCAATTAGAAGCCAGCACAGGAACTTCTGGTCAAGATGGCAGAATGGGGGCCGGCCCGGTGGCGCACTGGAGAGTGCGCCGCTTGGGAGCGTGGGTCCCGCCGAGGGTTCGGATCCCATGTGGAGACCGGTTCCCGCTCACTGGCTGAGCGCAGTGGTTTCATATATTTTAAGTACATGCTCTTTAAAAATCATAAGGAAAGGGCCGGCCCCATGGCTCACTCGGGAGAGTGCAGCGCTGGTAGCGCCAAGGCCACGGGTTCGGATCCTATATAGAGATGGCCGGTGCACTCACTGGCTGAGTGTGGTGCGGATGACACCGTGGCAAGGGTTATGATCCCGTTACCGGTAAGAAAAAAAAAAAAAAAAAAAAAAAAAAGATGGCAGAATGGATGGTCCCCAGCGTCACTCTCCCACAAATCAACCAATTTACAACTATAAAAAAGCAATGACAGCCAACCTGGGGCCGCTAGAGCTCAGGGGAAGAGGAGGAGAGACCTATGAAGTGCATGAAAGCAGGAGAAGCCACAATAAGAGAAAAAAAAAACTGCTTAGACCGTTTCAAGCCCCCACCACTACCAGGCTGGAGCTGCTGAGTGCATGGAGCAGGAGCTAGCAGAAGCCACAGCTGTGCCCGTCAGATGGAGTTGCTTGGAGGTGTCAGGGGAGAAGAGGGCCTTGGTGACCCCCAAGCCAGCAAGACCACTAATAGGGTTCACATAGAGTCACCTAGGAGCAAGGAGCCACAACAACTGAAGAAAAGGAGCCACTCAGAGGCTGGTGAGTCATCACAAGGGACCAGCGCAGGGTCTGTCCCATGGGAAGTGTTTGCAGCATGGCTGGTGGGGGAGATGGGTGCACCAGGAGAACAATGGGGCATAGTAAGGACAGCTGACCTGCACCCCTATCAGAGAAGGACCACACAGAGGAGACTGGTCAGGAATATAGAATTACATGGGGTGCAGTTTGATGAAAAGACTCAGGCCCAGATCAGAGTTTCGGATCTCTCAAGAGCTGGAAATACCTATAAAGTCAACCAAAATGCACAAAAAGCTTCCCTAGGGAATCAGCAGCAAAGCAGCAATCTAGCTCAACCACACAGCTCAAGTGCTGGTCCCCACAGGAAGTTCCCCCATTTTAGAAGTAAGCAAAAGACAACAGATTAGTTCCAGCACAGAGTTTAAATGGTGGGAACAGCAAATACTCCAACGCAGAACTGAAAGAAAAAAACAAAGTACCCACAACCAGAGACAAAGTTTCATATTAACTAGTAAACGTCTCATTTCACCAAAGAACACCTATAACACCTAAAAGGACCGGAAGTTTCCTGGGATACCAAGCCAGGAAGGAGGGAGGGCTGGCAGCCTCAGCCATGCCCCCCAACACCTGCAACCAATTCCAAGGGTGGGGGATGAGAGCCTCACCCCCCCCCAACAGGCAGCCAGCCCAGCAACGACCACCAAGCCACCACAGGAAGTGCCTGGGGCTCTCCTGACCCAGGGCAGAGGGGAGCTGAGGGACTCAGCCACACACACACCCATCCCCCGCACACAACCAGCCTAGCGAGGACCACCAAGCCACCACAGGAAGCACCCCGGGCTCTCCAAAGCAGGGGCACTGGGGGGCCTCAGGCCTTGGCCATGCTCCCCTGGCACATGCAACCAGCCCAGTGACAACCACCAAGCCACAGCAAGAAGGGCCCCGGATTCCTAAGCTGGGACAGTGGGGGGCAAGGGCTTTTCCACACACCCCTGACATCTGCACCCAGCCCAGCAATGACCAAGCCACCACTGGAAGCCCCCCAGTCTCCCGTAGGGGAATGAGGGGGTGCCACAGGCCTCAATCCCGCCCCCCCCCTCCTGCTTCCATCACATTTCTTTCCCCTTTCCTCTCTCCCGCTCCCTTCCAACTGCTCTCCAATAACATGCTAGACTGTAAAAAATAATATTAATAAAATTTCATTAAAAAAAAAAAAAAGCCAGCACAGTGGTCATCTCTAGGGGGCAGTAACTGGAAAAGGGTGTCTGGGAGTGCAAATAAGTTCTGAAGATCTCTTTTTGATCTGGGCACTGGTTATAAGAGTATGAAAATTCATTCAGCTTCACACTTACTATGTGTGAACTTTCCTCTTTGTATATGATACTTTAATAATAAATAAAATTAGTGAAACAGCTGTGCTTCTGAAACTGGGATGAACAAAGATATAATCCTCTGACATATTAACAGAGCAGCACTGAGTTTGCTTCCCTGTTCTGAACCCATGTGATTCAATACACAGTTGGCCCTCCATATATGTGGGTTCCACATCCATCCAGCCAGGGCTCTTACATCTTCATCTAATGCTACCCAAGTCTGCCAACTCCATCCGCATTCAACCAACCGCAGATTGAAAATCGTTTTTTCAAAATTAGGTCTGTATTGAACATGCACAGACATTTTCCTTGTCATTACTCTCTAAATAATACAGTATAACAACTATTTACATAGCACTTACATTGTACATAAGTAAGTAATCTAGAGATGATTTAAAGTATACTGGAGGATACGCATAGGTTACATGCAAATACTAAGCCATTTTATACCAGGAACTTCAGCATTTGAGGATTTTGGTATCCACAGGAAGTCCTGGAATTAATGTCCCACAAATGCCACGGGACGACTATAGCCTATTCTAAACTGGGGAGTAAGGCTAGATTGAGCTTATCTGCTTGATATAGCAAGTTCCAGGGAGCCATCATGAGTGTGTAGGATCATTCCAGCCTAGGACCCAGGAACAATTACATGAACCAAGGCCTGCTCCTGCCCCACTTTCTTTCCCCCAAGGCAGACACTGCAAATCAAGCCAAGAGACAGCCTCATCCATAAAATACTCCAGGAGAGCTGCTTAAATGTATCTAGTTCTTAACAATACATCACATCAATTGATTCCTTTAATCTTTACCACCACTTTTGGGGTGAGAGGTACTATTATTTCCTATTTTATACAAAAGGAAATTAAAACTGAGATAGTAGGTCTTGTCTAAGATGTGATAAAGCTGGGATCTGAACCCAGGCACTTGACTACAGAGCCTGCACACTAAAACTGCTTTACCATACACCATCCTGATCAGAATTCCCATTAGCAAAGGAAACTACTGATTAGTTATGTCTAGGATCCTAGTCCAAAGCTTCCAAAGCAGTGGTTCTTAATCAGGGCTGATTTTGTACCTCAGTGGAAATTTGGCCACATCTAGAGACATTTTGGGTTGTCACTACTTGAGAGGGTTCTAGTGGCATCTCGTAGGTAGAGGCCAGGGGTGCGGCTAAACATCCCACAATGCATAGGAGGACTACGTCCCACAGCAAAGGATTATCCTGCTCAAAATGTCAATAGTGCTGAGGTACAGAAACCCTGTTCTACAGCCACTGTCACTGTGATATGGTTAGGCACCTGATATGGTCGGGCACTGGGTTTTATTTTATTTAATTCTCACCGTAACCCAGTGACACTTTATTTTTCCCTTTCCCACTACTACTGAGCTTTGAGGGGAAGAGGAACAAGTCTACTGTGATGGGACCCAAAGACTGGGAGAGCACTTTCATCCCTACGCGTAAACCAGTAACTTCAAGACAGCTTTCACCTATTCTTGAGGTTACCATGATGACTTTCTTTTCTATTAAAACGTTTCTTTGCTTGCATAGCTATTTTATATATAAGGTTCGTTCTGAAATGCAGTGGAGCTTAACGCCTTAGACGTAGGGGGAGGGGCCCCCAGGTACATCTGGAACTCATTTGTATTTCAAAAACACAAAAATAACTACCACAGTGTTTGTGCTCTTTGTAATATGAAACTTTTTAGAAATTGCTTTGTACTTGGGAGTAACAGCCACATGATTCACCATGAAATGAAGTCTGGAAAATCATTTTGGATAAATGGACCTATAAATTCAATAGAATTTCCATGACAACATAGACTGCAACACTCAACCACAAATAAAAGGTTATAAATCATTCAAAACCAACTAGGACTCAGCAATACGTCTCCCATTTTGAAATACAAGAAACCTGAAATATACTTTATTTGTTACTTACTCACCCAAAATTCCCATTATAGTTCTTTCTTCACTTCTGATATTGTATTTTCTAGCCCATAATAGGTTTTTGGGGGAACGGTGATGGCATAAATTTGCAATTAAGCTAAACAAGATTAACACAGGTGTAGACTTGGCTGTATCCCCTCCCCTTCTCCCAGACAGAGACCTCCAAGAATGCTTGTGCAAAGACAAGATATGCTGTTTTATCCAGAAAACTGCATTTTGCCCTATGCAGCAGAATGTTGCCAAATCAGGGTCTCCATAAGAAAAAGGTTGATGCAAAGCATTTCTGAAAACACACATGCAAGATAACCTGGGAGGCTTGCCAAATGCTTTTAAGTTCTAAAAATCCAAACCTCAGGACAACCTCTGCAATGAAGCATTTTCAAGATTAGCTGGGTCAACCAATCTAGAACACCTGTCCTTTAAAACAGCTCTCTGCTCCTCGGGTCACCTTTTTATTTCTGGTGGAGGTCCCCTTCCAATGGGCTCTTCTGGACACTGTATTCTGTGACTCTGACTGGGAGGGTGGCACTGGCCCCAGGGCCAAGCATGGACTAGGCACTCATTAAATGATTGTGGTACGAATGAATGGAAGGTATTTCTCACACAGGAGGGAATGCATTGTATTACTCCATTCGGATCTTTTCTCATTATTCAGTCTCCTTTATGATAACCAACAGGTTTGGGTAGATGACTGGTAGAGGGGGAAAATACAAATTCAGGGAGCTATGGATTTGGCTTCCGGTATGGCTGCACATCACCTGAAATACTGTCAAAGGTTGTGCATGTGTGCACTGGACAGTGTCTATCACTTTTCAGCAGATGAACTCTTGTGGCTCCATCTATTACCACATGCTGATAACTCTTCAAGACACCTTTTCTACCCTGCTCTCATGCAGTCTATGGCTTTCATCAGAATTTCAAGGGCTCCACAAGCCAGAAAGGTTAAGAACCACTACTACTAAAAAGTCTGTGAACATGCCTCCATGAGCACAAAATCCCTTCTCTAGGACAGATACTTAGAAGCAGTTCAAACCATCCCCTGAAAAGAGTACACACTTTTACACTCCAATCAACAATGCAGGCAAATACCCATCTCCCCACACCATTGCTCACACTGGATTCGGGGTCCTTATTTTTTACCCACTGGATGGACACTTTTGTTCTCATTTTTAGTTTTCCTAATAACCAACAAGAATGAGGACCTTTACTCATTTTTTTCCCCTAATGATTTCCCTTTTTATTATTTAAGGACTTGTTTTTATTATTTTATAATTTAAGGAGCTCTTTATTCAGAAAATCAATGCTTTGCCACAAGCGCTGCAAATAAAGAGACAAATAAACAAGCACCTTTGCCCCACCACTGTTGGTATCAGGAAAAAAACTTAATATGCATATTAAATAAGAGAATTGGTAGAATAACCTATCGAGAGTGGGGAGTGGGGAGAAATTATCAATAGGCACTAACATTGAAAGTTATCAAATATATATTGTTAATGGAGAGTCTAGATGCAAAATAAATACAGTGTGATCACATTTGATTTTAAAATGCCATACAACACAGTATTGTGTGTGTTGTGTATGTACATGCACAGATATACAGAAGTAGGGCAAGGCAAGGCTCAGCTCTTGAAAAATATCACAAACGAACAGTAATTTCCTCTGGGTAGAGGACTTGGATTGGTTTGGAGCCAAGAAAGGTGATTTGTTTATCACAACTGTTTAAAATACTTGCTGGCTCTAAATAATAGCTCATCTAGGAAAAAAATCCCCTCTGAAATGAAAAAAAAAGAAAAAAAGAAAGAAAGAAAAAATGAAGAAAAACAGAACAAAACCCAAATCCCCACCACTGCTCCGGATGGAGAGGGTGAAGATAATGGACCCACTAGGGGTCCGAACTCAGAACATCAGCCTCGTTACAGAAGCACTCCAAAGGAATGAATCCATCAGCCCCTAGTGACAGATGGCTCAACATCACACAGGGTGTGATCTTCCTTTGTTCCTGATCTCACTTTGACACAATTCACTCTTCATTTATTTCTGACTACAGTGAAACATACAACTCCTCAAGCTCACTAACACTCCAAGGAGGCGGAAATAAAGAAAAGATTGAGCTATTATTTCCAATCTATGCAGACTATCTAATTCATTTAACACAGGCACGCTGTTGAAAAGTATATTTATTCAAACTAATAGTTTCCCACCTACCTAGCCATAAAATTACAGTGTATACTCCAATTTTACTTTACACTTTGTATAAACACAAAGTACTAATTCTCCCAGACCATATTTCTGGTCAGAAAGACATCAGGGAATTTGAGTGCAAAGTAGCTCTGCCCAAAACTGGGCAAGGCACCAGCGTTGCTGATATGTGGGTGGAACCTGAGAGGAATGATTCAGAGAGAGGCTTCTAGGAAATGATCAAAGGCTTTAGTGGTGAGGAGGACACAGGGCTGCCACCATCGGAGCATTGATCATAGTTCAAAAAATTCTTGGCAAAATGATCCTCCTTTCCATGAAGTCCTCAGCAAATGGCTTTGGATTTCAGAATCTCATAGTCAGAGAAAACACATGGTAGGGTGGAAAAGATACGGTTAGAAAATGAAAGTTGAAGTTCAAGCTCTGCCTCATCTGGTGCTAAGACTGTGGGCAGATCACTTAGTCTCTGGGTTTCTGTCTCCAAAAATGGAAAACTGAGATGATGTTGTTAGGTTAGTTTGTATGATGATGACCTAAAAAGAGGTTGGATGATTGAATATAACCTTACACAAGCTTGGGGTTAGGATTTAACACTACAGAATGGGTGATATCAACATTATCTTCTTCCTCATTTTAGTATAACAACAACAACAATAACTATTACTATTATATAAAACTCCTTTTTAAAAAAACAGATGTCTCTGTTGAACCGGTAACTTGATACTGAATTCATTTATTGTATGACTTTAGATCAAGTCCTTTTTGATTAGATTTTCCCATTTTTTCATTGTTTCATATTCTTCTCCCCCAATATTTTATCATGAAAAAAATTTAAACGTTAAGAGCAAAGTTGAAAGAATTTTACTGTGAACACCTGCCATACTCACCACCTAGATTCCACCATTAACACTTTAATATACTTGCTTTATCAAACAACAGTCCATTCCTCTATCCATCCATCCAATCAGATTATGAATTTTAAGGGAAAAAACCCATCACATTCTCAAACAGCCAGCCATTGTCAAATTAGTAAACGCGACATCAAGAGAAAGCCAAGCAATGTTTCTCAAGGTTTGGATCCAAGCCAGAGGATGCCCTGCTGGTTTTCAAAGGGGTTAATAACTCCATTAATGGAAGCATCTTGAGTCTCTGATAGATAATCTCAGCAGGAAACTGTTAATAATTTGGAACAAAAACAGAGTTTAAGGGAGGGGATAAAAACAACAAAATATCAAAACCATGCCTCTATGAAGCTAAGAGACTATAGGAGACAGTGTCAGCCAATAATCATGTTATTGATTTTCTCCATTCATGACCAATTCTGTTAGCTAATACGAAAAACAGCCAGAGAAACTCAACACTTGTTTCTTTTACTTGTCTTGGATCTATAATGTGTGATTAAGAGTGAACAAACCCAGAAGTCTGCCCAGGAAGCCTAATTCATTACCTCCACTTGAGATTCAGCCACCAGAGAGTCATGACCACAAAAACTCCAGCCGAAAATCTTAATTAAGAAGGTATTTTACATGAAAAGATGTTTGAAATTGGCTGCCTTAGGATTCAAACAGTGTCATGGATGTCAGAAGGGAGATTCAGGGAGTTCAAGAAGCATTACTTATAATAGCAAAAGGCTGTAGACACATTCATTGTTAATCAATAGAAAGATGACTACATGATTTAAGGTGCAGCCACACTATGGAATATTATGCAGCTATTAAAAAGAATAATGTCTATTCTGTGTCTGATATGCAAGGATGCCCATGATATATTGTTGATTTAAAAAGGCAAGTTATGGAACACAATGTACATGATCATCACATTCTACAAGTAAAGAGGAAAAAATACAAAAATACACACAGAGGGGGAAAAAGACACTAGAACAATCTATAAGAAATTTAACTGTGGTTACCTCTGAGAACTGAAAATGCAGGGATACGAACAGAACAATGATTTTGATTTTCATTCCATACATTCAGTCCTGTTTAAAGATTTGTCAACGAGAGGAATTTCCTTAATAATATTCGAAATAACAAGTACAAGAGAGTGACTTCAAAGAAAGACTGAAATGGGAACCCAACATCACACAGATGGCAAGATTTGTTTTCAGACTTTCTCAATATTAACACACATACAGTTGTAAGAGCAATTGTGAGTATCCTCAATGAAGCTTCAGGGTGAGCAGACCCATGCAGTCAGCATCCAGATGAGGAGACAGAACACGTCTTGCCCTCCACAAGCTCCATGTGCTCTTATCTGGTCACTACTCCTAACCATCTCCTGACCCCCACAGCTCATTCATTGTAAGCTCATTCCAAACATGAGATTCTATGATGCTTTAAAACAAATCCTCTCTTTCACACCAGGCTTCAGTCCACATTTCTTACAAGATTGACACCAGTAAGATCAGAAGTTGACTTGTAGGGGCTGACTGGTTAGCTCACTTGGTTAGAGTGTGGTGCTGATAACACCAAGGTCATGGGTTCAGATCCCATTACTGGCCAGCCACCAATAAACAAAAAAGAAGATGAAGAAGTTGAGTTCTTGTTCCTTGGTTGGTTTTATGGACAATGGTGGTTTGGGGGAATGGTATCAGAGTCTTCCAAGGGCAAGCTTAAGAACTATTTTCTAACAGATTGCTAGTAGGTGAACAGAATGGGGTTCTGAGGAAGGAAAATTGGAGAGATTCCAAGTCTAAAAATCATAATCTATAATTTTGTGATCTCCGCTTACAAAACAGTCCTTAGGACATCTGCTTTACATAAGAATAGAGAATTTTATTTTCATGACAACTCTATATGGGGGGCTGTTATTATCCCCATTTTCAAGACCAGAAAAGGGACGTTTAGAACGGTTCAGGAACTGCTTCAAGAACACAGCTGGGGGCAGTTAGAGACTCAGACCAAATCTGCAGCTGTGCTCTTAATATGCAAGGATGCCCATGATATACTGTTGAGTTAAAAAGGCAAGTTATTAACAGATCAGACACGTGGGGACAGCGTCCATCGTCCAGTCTGACACTGGAGGATGATTCACTTCTGCCCATGGAGAGCAGAGTTCTGCTCTCTCTGGTGTGATGACCACTCAAATGCAAAGGGCAGGACATGCCAAGCAGACACCAAACTGCAGTCTAGAGTAGGAAAGAGCCCTTACCTAGGGATCAGAGCTCAACTTCAGTAGATTCTGATCACTGGGGCTCTGTTTTCTTTCTTCAGGGAGCCTGGATCTGGTCTGTCTGAATAATTTTGGTCAAAGTTCAAGCCCTGTCCTACCTGCTGTATGCCGTCACCAACTCTGAATTCAACCTACCTCCTACCACCTGCCAGGATCACACCAACCCACAGCACATAGGCCCAGACAGGTCAGACCCATCGCCTACAAACTTGGCACATTAACTCCCCAGAGTGATAAACACAGGGCAAGAACAAAGATCAGCAGAATCCATAGGAGAAATTATCTGAACGTGAACAAAATGGGGAGAGGGAGGCTTTAATGTAAAAGAACTGACACATTTCAAGTGAACATCCAAATTGTCCCGCTCCCTCCCCCCATAAGGCAACTTAAGTTCCCTTCTAAAATTATTGAGGTTAGGTTAGGAAAGGGGTTGTGTCAGAAACCACACAATAGAGATACACAGCTTATGTGAAGAACTACAGCTAGGTAAACACAGTTTTCCATCCTGCTGTCTGAATTGTGCAGAGGAAGGCAGTAAGGCTTGATCCAGGGGATTTCTGTGCTAGGGGAAACACATCCGCACATGCACTGCTGTGTTTTCAAAGGGGTCTCTGGTAGGGGTTATATTTTTATTCAAAGCATTGTATTCCATTTTATTATAGCCCCATGCCCCAGTCTAAAGGTTGGAATATTGGGCTTTATTATTTCTTCAAATGCCTACACCTCAAGTAACTTTAACATGCTGGCTCAATAATTCCTCCCCACAGATTCCTCCACATGATCTTCTATTTGCGCTTCATGGAGATACCCTACTTTTTGTGCCCAGTCTGGGAGCATGGAATAGCACAGAACTAATAGGTTTCTGAGTTTTCTGAGTCTTAAATAGCATATTAGGACTCTTCCGGAGTTCGTGGGCACTACCTTCTGGAATGTTAACCGTACAGTGGATGGATTTTTTTTTTCTTCTTTCTTTCTTTTTAAGCACTTTCCTGGGCTTCCAGGGCGTCAGAGCTGCAAACCCGTCCGGGTACTGCTTTGGCAGAGTTATTTTTGTTAGCTGGCATTCTTTGCAGTAAAGCTCTGAGTTCATTTTTCAATTTTTTGAGCTGTGACCAGTGTACACAACCACATTAATGGTTGGGGCCAAGAGAAAAGGCAGTGACTGATGTAGGGACATGATAACACCACTGTCTAAGGTACAGACAGCTCGATACGGCTGAAGAAATGGTGTCATTTGGGAGTCCCTGCAAGGCACCTGCAAAGAAGCATTTCTTCTGAAAAGAGCAACACTCCTCCGTCTTCTTGAGCAGCAGAAAACAGTGTAAACTGGAGGATGAAGGATGGGGGTGAGCCTTAAGCCATAATTTCTTGACAATGCTCCATGGCAGGCTGAGAATGCCTGCTGCTTCTGACCATAGGGTTAAAACCAACAGGGTTAGAACCCACAGGTGTAACCAGCGTTAACTACCCACTATCCCTAATTCATAGGGCCCATTAAAATCTTCATCTCAATTGTAAATATCCCCCAAAACAGTAAGTAAAAACATCAGAGTCATTTGCTTTTTTCTGGAAACATGGATAGTCCCCCTGTTGCTCAGATGAAAGATCTTTACACTTTTATCTCACATTGATTCCAAAACTATCTTGCTTTGAAAAAATCAAGTTGTTCAGAGAGCACACATAATGTCCTTTCCATCTTCAACTCTACATTCTATACCCCCCAAATATGTATAATCAATTATGTTTCAATAAAAATAAAAATAAGGGGGGAAAAAGAGGAGTTGGTAAGGGGCCACAAAAATCAACTACATTGTATAATGTAATTATAATTACAAAATTTTTAAAAAGTAAAAAACAAAAAAACCCACTAAATTCAGTAAAATAAAAAATAAAATATGCATGTGTATATATATGTATATGTGTATACATTCTATCTGTGGACCTCCTTCTCATGCCCACAGATGCCGCAGACCCTCAAGTTAAGTTCAACAAGGACAGCTTATCTTCTAATACTCTACCAGCAACCACCCTAAAGAAACACGAAGAGTATGCAAAGCACAGCATACACTAAGTGTCAGGCCAGCACAGTTTACCCACAATGCCATTCCTCCCTTTCCAAACCATGGCTCTCAAAAAGGGGTTTGCATCCCTAATCCAAAATCTGAAACAGGGGTGTGCATCCCAAATATGAAATCCAA
This sequence comes from Galeopterus variegatus, assembly GCF_000696425.1. NCBI lineage: Eukaryota > Metazoa > Chordata > Mammalia > Dermoptera > Cynocephalidae > Galeopterus > Galeopterus variegatus. The sequence goes on from NW_007732696.1 coordinate 85,867, forward strand.
AATGGTCCAATAGCATTTCCTTTGAATGTCATGTTCGCATTCAAAATGTTTCGGATTTGGGAGCATTTTGTATTTCGGACTTGAAATGCTCAACCTGTAGTAAGCTAAACATCCTACAATGCACATCACACAACGAAGAATTACACAGTCCAGAATGTCAGTGCTGAAGCTGAGCTACCTTGTTTTCTATCTAGATAAAACAAGACCACTCGTATGCTCTTCACAATCCGAATGAGACACATAACACATCTCAGTAGATATCAAAAACTTCTAATTCCATAACAACTGGACTAACACTACTTACCAGGGCATATTCCCAAGTCAATCCTGTCTGGACTTGATGTTCATATCATGACGTTAGAAATGCACAATATACTTGGATGTGAATGCATTTCCCTAATGTATGAAGACATAGTTGTTAGAGCCTTGGGCTGTGGAGTCACACGTGCTTGAGTTTGAATCCTATCTTCACTTCTTACTAGCTGAGTGAGCTTGGACAATGTTATGGTTTGAATTATATCCCCCCAGAAGATGTTGAAGTCCTAACCCTCTGTACCCGTGATTGTCACATTATTTGAAAATAGGGTCTTTGTAGATAATCAAATTAAGATGAGGCCATTAGGAGGGGCCCTAATCCAATATGACTAGGTCCTTATAAAAAGGGTGAATTTGGACACGGAGGCAGACACTGGGAGAACGCTGTGTGAAGATGAAGGCAGGTGACATGCTACAAGCCAAGGAATGTCAAAGATTGACAGCAAACCACCAGAAGCTAAGAGAAAAGCACAGAAGAGATTCTCTCTTCTCATACCTTGATCTCAAACTTCTAGCCTCCAGAACTATGAGACAGTCTCTGCTGTTCTAAGCCACTCAGTTTGTGGTATTTTGTTAAGGCAGCCCTAGGAAACCAACAGAGGAAACTTCACGTCTTAGTATTCTATATCTGAAAAATGGGGTTTAATAGCACCTAGTTCTAAAGATTGCTGTGAAAAGCAACCATGGCAAAGTGAAGCAGAGTGACTAGCCTATGTCAGAAGCTCAACAAACAGTACTGATTAGCATACCCAGCCTCAATGATCTGAGCCATTTCAGCTCTACTTCCGTGGTACCTAACCTTTTTTTTCTAATAGAGTTTGCAATTTTAATCCAAATGTAAAAAAGTATAGTGTCATTTAAAAAATGAGTATAATGCTATAATAATAGACCTGTATTAATTACTACTTTAAATTTTGCAATGCCGTGAAAACATGGACTCAATTCCACTGATACTTGAAACATAATTGGGCCTTAATTACAATATTAACCACAATAGCAATTTATGATGTGAGTGTATCAATTCAGAACAACCAGAAGCAGGAAAGCTTGAGATATATAATTCTACCTGGAAAACTCCCACTTATCATCTTTCAAGATTCAAATTAAGAGCTACCTGCTACACAACGTATTTCCTGACCGATAAACAATCACTCCCCTGACCTGTTTCCCCACAGAAGGCGAAACTCTTGTTTGCTCCCAATATAGCCTGTAATTTTGTCTTTAGAACTCATCTATAAACTTATTTGGCAACATGTCTCTCCCATGTAAGTACTTCACAGTCTGAAACCACATCTTTTAATGCCCTGTCACATGCTGCCACATGCTTGATGAATGAAGGAATAATGCAGTTCTGTTAAGACTGCAAAATGTGACTGAAGGAAGGTGCAAATGTAACAGGGATTCCTGCGTTTGCTTCCATTTTCACATACCTAGAAGAATTCAAGTGTCCCAAGGAGACATAGGACTAGCATCCTCTACTGTTAACCTTGCCTTTTCTTCCTCACAGAGTCTTCCCTGGGAGCCAGGTGAAGTCAGGTGACATCCAGAACCAGTGACTTTCCTGATCATTTCTCCTCATCTAATTACCTGGCCTGAGTTGCTCTCCCTGAAAGCCCCACACTGTGTTAGGAAACAGCAAGCTAATAAGATCAACTAATCCTTATAAATGGGTTTGTAGACACTAATATCGTAACAAGCTACTCCAAACAGGTAACATACACATTCAAGACAAATTGGAGACAGAAGACCAAATAGAGGGATAAAACCTTACAGTATTCAGAATAGTAGTTAATAACGGATACCTTGAATTCTATTGAAGGTTTACCAGAAGATTCTAGAAGCGGACAGACCTTTTCCTTCAATGAGAGTTATAGAAATTTTAGAATTGTTATATAAGTATCCCAAGAATAATATTCTAACACAGTAAGAGCCACGATAGCAGCAACAATCATCACAGGTCATGAACAGGCATGGAGTAGCTCTGGAGTGAGGAAAGAATTCAAGTGTCCCAAGGAGACATAGGACTAGCATCCTCTACTGTTAACCTTGCCTTTTCTTCCTCACAGAGTCTTCCCTGGCAGCCAGGTGAAGTCAGGTGACATCCAGAACCAGTGACTTTCCTGATCATTTCTCCTCATCTAATTACCTGGCCTGAGTCGCTCTCCCTGAAAGCCCCACACTGTGTTAGGAAACAGCAAGCTAATAAGATCAACTAATCCTTATAAATGGGTTTGTAGACACTAATATCTTAACAAGCTACTCCAAACAGGTAACATACACATTCAAGACAAATTGGAGACAGAAGACCAAATAGAGGGATAAAACCTTACAGTATTCAGAATAGTAGTTAATAACGGATACCTTGAATTCTATTGAAGGTTTACCAGAAGATTCTAGAAGCGGACAGACCTTTTCCTTCAATGAGAGTTATAGAAATTTTAGAACTGTCATATAAGTATCCCAAGAATAATATTCTAACACAGTAAGAACCACGATAGCAGCAACAATCATCACAGGTCATGAACAGGCATGGAGTAGCTCTGGAGTGAGGGTGAGCTTACTGACCGGGAGGGACGCTAGAGGGCCTGGTGATGCACGTGTTCATACCTTGAGCTGGATGGTGATTACATGAGTGTACACATATGTAAAATTCATCAAGCTGTACACTTAATATTTGAACACTTTACTGTGTGTAGTTTATACCTCAATTGAAAGGTTAAAAAATTTAGCCCAGAATAAACAGCTGGCTTGGTGGACCTAGGAAGTCAAATGATCCAACCACCAGTTGGAGCCTTGTGACACTTTAGAAGCCCTGGTAAGGAGAGGGAGTCTATATTTCAGTTTACATTTAGATGAGAAGAAATCTCAGAAACAAAGACCATTTCCTGAAGATCGTAAGGGCCCTGAATATAACTTACTGCACACTCTTCATCCCCAACACCACAGGTGTGAAGCAGATGTCATGCTTATCTTTCTTCCAGCAAACAAATTCACGCCTTCAGAATATTAAGCACCAGCTAGAGAAGTTTCAAATACATTAAAAGCAAGGCAGTGAAGTTCAAAATACAGATAATCGCTTACAAATTACTGATTTCCTTTGGAGAGCAATTACATTTATAAATATGAATACAGTCTATATTAAACCATGAAAAATGACATTCAAATATCTGTCAAGAGTTTGATGTACCCTTAGGAAAAAATAAAAATTTCAAAGCCAGAGGAACATACACGAACACGTTCCTTTTGTCAAATGGTATTGAAACTAGAAAAGCAAATGAATTTGAGAGACTCAGTGATCGAAAGAATAGTTTAAAAATTAATGTGTGGTTGAGCTGAGCTTCCCAGCTACTCTGGGTATCTCTCCCTTTGCTAGCAACAAAACAATATGCAAATGAATCTGACAAACAGAAAGAAGGCAATTTATTAACATGTAAATACAGATGAGGTATTTTCCATATGGTTTAGTTCTAACACTAAATGGCAGTTTATTTTTTCTTCTTTGTTGTTCTTTTAAAGTCAAGTAACAAGAAAATGAAAGGCTAACCAAATGTACCAGAATACAGGCACAAGAGCTCCGTTTATTGTCTTACAGAGAAGAGATCGCTACATTTTTTAGATCACCTACCTACCCAACTGGTACAATTTTGTGTGTGTGCATACATTCTCACTATTTTTACTGATAAATTATATACCTGTATTATTGCAATATGTTCATTCTAAAACACACACAAAAGTAGAAACAAAAAATAGACATGATAAAAGCAAAAGAGATTATTGCAAAATATCATACTAATCTTTACATTCCATTAGGCAATAATTCACAAAATACATTTCAGGTGAGACTGATGGTTAGTGATAGCGAACATAAAAACATATATCAAATTGTCTTGATAATTTATAATTTTCATGCCCAGCTTCATGTCAGACCCGATTAAATCCTCATTGTTTTTTTAACCAGAAGATGGCTGACAGAGAGCATTTGATTAAGGCATTTGTCTATTTTGGGAGTGGTGGTTTAGTAACAAACATAGTATTACCACACAGATTCACTTATAATAGGCGTACATAAAATGCAATTGATTGCAATATGCTGAAAGCGACTGAATGCTCGTGTGTTTTGATATTCCAATTTTTTTCACTGGATACCTTCCAAAAAAGACACATGTCCACATGGCTCACAGATTACTTGAGGGTGCCAGCTGCAATGTATATACTAAATATTAATAGGCTTTCTTTTGAAAAAACATAAAACTAGTATTTTAACACTTTTCCCTAAGTCCCAAGGGCTCAATGTTGTATAATCCACCTTGGAGAATAATTTTATCATGTATCAGAATTCACCTGGGTAGCTTAAAGAAAATAGATTCCTAAGCCCAAGATCAGAAATGCGAACAAGTCTAGAGTGGGCCCTGGAATCTGAAGAGTTTAACATGATAATTCCTAACCAGGTACTATGTGCCCCTTGCTTTGAGAAACTCCAACTTGGTGTGCAGGTATGAGAGAAATAATCTGCAAATGGCTCTTATGAAGACATTTATTCATGCTTACAGCACTCTTTTCTTGCACAGTTCTTCAACCTGGCTACACAACGGTGTCACCAGGAGGCTTGTTGAAAGAGCAGATTTCTGGATTCCCAGGCCAGAAATTCTGATGCAGCAAGTCCAGGGCATCCGTGCCAGACGTTTCCCACAGCAGCTGGCTTTGGATATTAGTACCCAGTGCCTCTCCAATCCAAAATGAAATCAATTTGACAGTGAGACTCTTGCTACTTTCCATATCTTGGTCATGGATGACATTCAGTAAATATTTGTTGGATTAATGGTCCCAACTGAAAGAATGGCAGCCTGATGATGCATAGTCAGGAAACCTGGAGATGCACCATATTTCTGTCCCTAAGTCCTGCGTAAGGGACACCTGCTGGCTTGACCCCATCTCTGGGCAATCAAGTTCTGATTTCCTTTGGATAACAATTCCTTCCCAACCTTTAGAAAAAAAGTTTTTGTGGAGTTTTGGGCTACAGGGATGGAAATGTGATCCATTTAGACAAAGTAGGGTTAAGTGGGAAATTATCTGAAAATATTCCGAGAGGCATTTTCTTTTCCACTAGATTTGAACTTAGGAGGATGTAACATGAAGTGCTGTAGGTAACCCTTAGAAGACAGCCTGCCTGAGAACTGAAAATAGGAGCCAGGCCCCAGAGACAGATTCCTGGTAACATGTCTCCTCCTCCTGGGCTTTTCAGTTATGTGAGCCATTAAGTTCCACCTCCCCCCTTTTTTTTCCAGCTAGATTGGGATGGATTCTGTAGTTCCCAATCAAAATAATACTAACACAACTGTGCAAAATCCCTGTTTTTTAACATCCCTGTTTCTCAATTTAGTAATTTACTTAATATCCTTGTCTCTCAATTTCCTTATCTAAAAAACATGGCCACTGGGCTGTCTCTCAAGCCCCTTAAGTCTATATTTCTTTATTCTCTACACAAGAGTCTCTATATCCTGTTTCCTTTCATATAATAGATGTATTCTGTTTTACCTATGTAGCTTTTCTAACAATTTCCCTATTTAGATACTATCCTTTTTCTGATGCTATTGGCATCCACTAAAATAATCAACAAACAATTTTTTGATCCATTCTCCGATTAAAAAACCTCCTCGGTGTCATTTTAATCACAAACATTCAATTATTTCTAATATTTCCAAAATTTGACACCATTTTTAAAAAACGTTTTCTAAGGCCCAGGAAAAACGACAAAGTATGAAAAATTCTATAGAAAGCCACGTAAAAATTACTTTCTAACACCACTTTATTTTAACCATGCAGTTTTAGCTTTCCTCAGAATTTATCTCAACAGGTCAATGGTATCTTCCTTCCCTACTCTGAATTCTCTTTGAATTGACCTACCACACAGGCTGAATACTGCAAAACTCATAAAATGTTCTACAGGTAAAATTTCTCCGAAGTCTTCCCATCAGCATGTTACAGTATTCCGAACCTAGGCAAGTTCAAAAACAAATTACCTCCCAGCATCTTTTGAGACTTATCTAGCTATTCCACTCCAGTCAATGATTTTACTGGGTGCAAGACAATGGAAATCTGACACATCAGTTGGAAAGTTACTGAGTAAAGATGCATTTCATTACATGAAACGGTGAGCGCCATTCAAAGCAAACTTCCATAATACATGCAATGCCATTTAAATATTTCAAACAGGAAAGAGATTTTTTACCAGACTTGGACTTTCAAAATTACTTCTGAGTAAACCCTTCTCTACCCAGTATATAAAATGACTAAACACCTCATTAATTTATTAGGAAATGGAGAATTCTACAAACTAAAACTCATTTTCAAAGTGAAAAGTAGCATGCATAATCTGTGGTAGAACCTTAAACAGCTAACATGATCAAAAATGGGCAGGGAGCCACTTGAGTACTGAGTCCGCTGAAGGATACAAAAGAGGGATGATGAGAGATTTCCCCCACCCCTCACTTGTTTTTAAAAACACACTTTTTAGAATTTTTACCTTCTCACTGTGTCTCAAGGTTATCAACTTCAAATTTGTGTCAAAGTCATTGATTCTTTTATTTTGTATCTCCTCATTTGGTTCACAAAATATTCAGTGATACACTGCTGGGAAAATATAGGAAAATGGCCAGGGCCCCTCAGATGTTCAGAATCTTTTTTTTTTTTTTTTCCTTTTTGTCTTTTTTCGTGTCCGGCAACGGATTGCAACCCTCAGTGTCACGCCCGTACCGGACCGGGACCGGCAACGGGATTGCAACCCTCAGTGTTGCACCCGCACCTCGCTCAGCCAGTGAGCGGGAACCGGTCTGTATGTGGGATCTGAACTCTCGGCGGGAGCGCCCCCGTGCTCCCAAGCAGTGCACTGTAGCAGTGCGCCACCAGGCCGGCCCAGATGTTCAGAATCTTGCCAAGCGTTTGCTATGAATAGGCTGTGTGTGGGTGGAGTTAGTGCGCCTGCATGGAGCCGCCACCTTGGCTGGAGTTTACTGCCTTGGGCGGCCGCTGCACCAAGCAGCCATGCCTTTCCAACCTACGGCTTCCAAGGACCTTTTGGCGGGTTACCTAGCTCATAGACCTGCGTGTGAGTGGTCTAGTGACCCAGCCTGGCGTGTGAAGGGTTTGTGACCCAGTCTGTGAACAGGCTTGAGGGGTCTGTGAGCTCTAGACCCAGGCCTAGTTCGACAATTGGCCCAGTCGGCAGGATTACGAACAGGATTAAGAGCTCTACAATTGGCGTCACGAACAGGATTCCAACGTTAGCCATAGCGCCACATATTGTATTCCTTTTTAAAAGGCCAGAGAGAAACAGGCAGGAGGCCACTTGTTCAAGTTTACATCCAACTGCCTTTACTCAGCCTTTTTAGTTAAATCAAAGTTATATGTCTTCACTGGACCCATTTCTGAATTATACATATTCTCCAGCTTTGTTCCTTGCAAAAGGGGAAAAAGAATACATTTACCTTTACAGATCACATAGTAAGTGACGACACAGCAGTTATGTAATGCAGATAACTTGCATGTCTCTGAGTGGGGAACGAAGGACCACAAATGTCTTCTGAAGACAGTCATAGTCTGCTAATAACACGATTTCCTTCCATTTCAGGCTATAAGTGTTCCTGGGGGCTTCCAGGCACTGAAAGAGACTGGGTGGCATATTCAAAAGGTGGTAAGGGGCTGAGCCCGTGGCGCACTCGGGAGAGTGCGGCGCTGGGAGCGCAGCAACGCTCCCGCCGCGGGTTCGGATCCTATATAGGAATGGCCGGTGCGCTCACTGGCTGAGCGCGGTGTGGGCAACACCACACCAAGGGTTGCGATCCCCTTACCGGCCA
>NW_007732696.1:94481-96193 GCF_000696425.1 Galeopterus variegatus
CAAAAAAAAAAAAAAAGGTGGTAAGAAGACATACATAGACTTTAAAAAAAAAAAAAAGGTGGTAAGAAGACATAGACTTTTATAAAAAAAAGGGTGTCCTTCCTATTGGTAAGACTATGGTCTTTTCCTACGCCTGGACTGTTCCACAAGAGGTAAAGTTATTACTAACAGCTACTGCAGTTTTCCATTGCACAGACTGAAGGATTTTCTATCTAGACTTTCTATAGACACACTTTCTAAAGATAAAACTTTCTATCTTGTCTACACTTAGAGGTCACAAAATACATATCTTGAGAGAAATAAGGATATGTTCTAGACTATTTCATTTTGCTCTCCCCCTACTCCCTCAAGACTCAAAGGTCAGTAGTAGAAAAGTTATACATTGCCAAGCAAGCAGGTTATAACACCCGTTACCCACCTGAAACTGACTCCTTTTTGATTTGTGTAGACACTGCCTCATGTGGGTGTATTTTCTCTAACCTGAGGAAAGAGCAACATTCACTGCCTCCTTGTTTTCTTTCTTTTCTCTTCTTTTTTCAAAATAGGCTTTTTTATCCTTATATATAACTCAACTCTCTTTTCTCCATAAAACAGCATTATTATGTTAACACATTATATTAAATATGAAACACTCAGAGGTAGCTTGCAGAGGTAATTGTCTTACTTTCAGCAGGTTTCTCAGAAAACCAAGTTTAGCTTCCCAATATGAAATATAGTAATTAATGGAGTGTCAGGTTACTAATGCACATTTTAAAAAATATGAGTGAAATTAGCTATGCAACACACTGTTTTAACTGCAGACTGGAGCTAAATAACTTTGCTGGCTTTCTTGTATTCACGTAAATCCAAACTTGAAATCCGTTTTAAAAAGCTGGGGGAGGGAGTGGTAAGGAAAGGAAAAGAGAAAATCTTATTGCATTTATGAACTCAAAGGCCTCTGCTGGAATGATTTATATCTAGGACGAAGGGGTCCTTCCATCCTGAGGCATGTACTATCTCTAAGGAACTGAGCATTCACATCCAGCATTAAATGAGAGGGAAAAATGCATATTACATAAGGTGACAGCTGAATGGGGTAGAGAAGTCATATAAAAACCTGAACTTCATGCAAGCCTGAAACTGTGAGCAAGGCATTCAGGGATACTTTTTAAATAAAAGGAAGTTGGGTATGTGAATCAAGGAATCCAAGTAATCCCTGCTACTGGAAGCTACTTTCAAATACAATATAGGGCAATTATAGAGAAGTAAATGAGCTTATGTCAGGCAGTGTGTTTTAAACAGAAAGACTATGAGTTAAATTTGAAATGGAGCTTGTAAACCTGGCAAATAAGGGTTCTAATTCTGGGTTCCACTTGTGGCTCTGCACTTATACAGATGGACAAACAACCCTCTCCAGGCCCCACTTATATCAATAATAATATGGGATGGTAATATTACCTACTTAGCACATTTGTGAAAATTAAATGACAGAATGTTCATAATTAGCTCAACACATAATCGTATACCCTGTAAGTGCCCAATAAAGGGTGTGGTTGTTATTAGCATATTCCTCGCCATGCATACTGCAGATTTAAAGCATCTTTCCATTTAAGAAAGAGTCAAAACAATCCGGATACATAACAAACATCTACTGTTAAACTTAAAGATATCTTCCCCAAAAGCTTTTTCAATACTCTTGTTTTAAATGAAATCATACAAACATTTTTACATGG
>NW_007732696.1:96941-97501 GCF_000696425.1 Galeopterus variegatus
TCCCCAAAAGCTTTTTCAATACTCTTGTTTTAAATGAAATCATACAAACATTTTTACATGGGAAAATGTAACTAGTTCAGACTGTAGATGATACAAGAACTTTGAAAGTTTGATTTTTTAAAAAAAATCAGCACATAATAGTAAGAGACACAAAGTCCTCCAGGCTCAACACAGGGAAGAAAGACTTTAACTTAAATTGAAGGTAGCAAATAGGTTCAATCTAGCATGAGAATGCTGACTAATTGGTGGTGGCTACCTGGCCCCAATCTTTGAGAAGGACTGGGAAACCTATCAGACTCAGGGGAAGGATTCTGTGATCAGTTATTCTGCTCTGGTAGGGCTCAGGAGTTTTACACATAAGCTATTTGTTATTCCTCCACTGTATGCTGATGTTATCTTCCCTAAAGAAAGAAAAGGTCAATGGAAGATGGACAATCACATGGAAAGAAGAAAAACTTGGAAGAAATCCTGCAGGGTCCATCCTACTTGCACCTTCAAAGCATGCATAGGACAGTAGATGAGAGCATGCAAAGATATCCTTTGGGGGAGACAGACTGATA
>NW_007732696.1:98305-102706 GCF_000696425.1 Galeopterus variegatus
ACAGGTAATTACTGGCCTTCTGTGGAAGATGTACAGTGAGAGGGTACCCTAGTGAGGTACCTAGAGCACCCCGAAGTTTGACAGTGATGGCCTTCATATAACAACCAAAGAGGTGAATGCTGCTTTATGCAGCCATCTCACAGGGGGCAGAGGGGGAGGGCACATCCTGGAGTGGTTGACCATCTCCTATTGATGAATCCTAGACTGGCCCAGCTGGAGCCCTGTCCTTGAGACCGCCTGGCTGACTGGGTCACTCAGCCTCATCTGGCCCTATCGCTTTGCCTCACCTTTGTCCATCCAAATGTAACTCAGTCTCATTTCAAAAATGGTGTCTATGAATTGGGGCACAGCTTGCATTGGGTGCAGTTTTCAACAGAACAACATCAGATCTGGGGGGAGGGTGGGGCGCAGAACCATGTGTCATGACCTGTTAAGAGAAGACCTAACACATTTCATTCAAGGTAATGACTGGAGAGGGATAGTGGTCACTAAGTGTTACCATTCTACACGTACTAAGCCATGGTAACTAATTACAAAGGGCACTTGACATGACATGGTACAGAAAACAGCAGTTTTGAGGGCAACAGAATCTACTTTTACATGCCATTTATATGTTTCTGATTTGTAGAGATTTAAATCTAAAAGCTGGACAAATTGAGGTTTGATTCTACATAATTCATGTCTATTGAAGAATTAAAAAGAAATTTTAAAAAGTCCAGTGAGAAGAAAACTACATTCGTTTCCTTTTCCGTTTCTTGGCTAAGGGCGGTACAGATAACTCTGTACCAGCTTTGGAGCCTCCAAGTGGGTAAACTTAAATTTCCTTCAGATAAATGTTTTCCCAAATGAGAAAATGCTATTTTTAATGAAACCAAATAGCCTTAATTGGTTGTGATGGGAAGTAAACTCAGAGATAAACACTGCATAAATAATTCAAGGCTTTCCATCTGGGGAACTTCTTCCTGAATTGGATAACGAATATTCGACCTAAGAGAGAGTGTGCATGGTTTGAAAAGAAAAAACTGAAATCTAAGCTAACTTCCAAACCCACAGCTGAGAGTCAAGGTAGCATTTTGGGACAACTACTGTGAATTTCGCCAAATGGCTGCCCTCACCCCACACCACCACCCTCTCCCCATTTGGACAATGAAAGCAAATTAAAACACTCATCCGGGTCATACTCTTTTATTCTTTCCTCTACCACAATTTAATTAAAAGGACAAGTAAGAAATGGTCCCAAGTTTCTAGGACATAAGTAATAAAATCCATTAAGTATTAAGGGCTATAATAAACATATAAGAAAAAGTAAATAAGAATACAGAAGGATAATTAATTCCAATGGGTGAAAAGGGAAAGTTTAATGGAAGAGCTGGCATTTGGGCTGAGCAATGGCATATCTAAGATTAGAAGGATATTAATAATAATGACAATATGGCTCATAATATATGTTACTATTTTTACTTTTTATTAATAGCTACAGCTTTCATGAGTATTTACTGTGTGCCAGGCCCTGAACTAACTGATTTGAATGCAATAGCTCATTTAATCTCACCATAATCTCATATCCTTATTAACTCAATTTTAAAGATGGAGCAACTGAGCAAAGAGGTTAAGTGACTTGCTCAGTACTGCACAGCAAGTGAAGGGTAAAGGTGAGAATCTGCACACAGATTCCTGCAATCCTGCCCCTGAAAACAGCAAGCATTTGAAATGTGTCAGTAAAGAAAAAAAGTTCTGAAGAGAGTAGAAGAGAAATAAAAGTAGCTCATAGCTCAGTAGAGGGTGCTCGCTCCATTATCACTGGCAGCAAAAATTATCCTCCAAATGCCTTACCCGAGAAAACTGGACATTTCCACCTTGATCTTCCATGTTGTTTCTAGCTCTTTATACATGCTAACTATCTGCACTGGCCACTATGGCTTTGATCAGCTGCTGTTTTCTAATGGCCTCAGATGGAGATTTCAAAACTTTCTTTCACTGACAACTTTGTTTCCTCCTTCATGTATTTCTTCCTAACTAGTTTATACGACCCCCTCAAAAGGGACTGGGTTTTCTACATTTCTGGAACCCAGGAGAGTCTATTCAGGTCCCAACCATAAAACTGGAAGAACTTTGGAAAAACTTTTGACCCACAAAGAAAGCTTATTCTCCTGTACCTAAACGAAGATTCTCTAACTTTGAGGCACATGATAACCTCCCTCAAATTACTGAATATTTAAGAGAGGGCCAAAAAAAGGCCTTTTAGAATACAGGATAGTATTGCATCTGCTCTTTAAAAATAAAATAATTTTCCTTCTCCTTTGTCTTCCTTTATCCTCTCATGCAAAGGTTCTATAGTGATTGAATAAGAGGAAAAAAATTCTAATTGCATTATCCCAGGGCAGATATAAAAATTCTTTACTAAAATAAACACGACCACATTAAAATCATTCTGAAATAGGCAGAAAAGTCATTTGGTGATAATTGAATGTTGATTTTAAAAGTCTTGATGAATGCTGCTGGAGAGAGAAAATAGGATATGAAAATAAACAATACTGCCTTTTGGAGAACAAAACACTGGAGGTATATCTATAGAGTTGATTCTACAAAATAAATATAGAAACCTAATGGAAAAACATATTGTGCTTCCTTGTACTGAGATAATTTTTATATGATCAAATTAAACAGAATAGGAAAATGAATTTTGCCTTTCCTTATGCCTTATGTCTGTTAAAAATAAAAATTTCAAACTGCTGAACTTACCTCAACCTAGCCCAATAACCTTGACACATTGGTCAACAAAAACATGTGTACCCAAAAGTTTATTTTTGCTATATGTGTTTAATGGTATGTTAAAGTATTTGACTCTTTTAAGATGTGGGTCAAGGCTAAAGGTCCCAATCCTAATTCCTATCCTATGCTCCTTGATGTGTCTCTGAGGTACAAATATGACTCAAATTCATTCAAGCAGGCAATTAATCTTTACCGAACAACTGCCTTGTACCAAGGCATGTGCTAAATGCTGAGCTCACAGGGATGACTAGGGCCAAATGAGTGAGCATCGCCAGGAAGCTCAAGGTCTCATAGGAAAGACAATGGAGGAAACCAGCACTCCCAGCACAGAGCAAGAGAGGCTATGAGAGGACACCCAAAAGGACACCCAGGAGAGGAACTAGAGTGGGAAGCTAGAGGAGAGCTGAAGGCTTCTAGGATGAAGAGATTAAGGGGAGACCCAAAGGAAAATTAACAATAAAAAATGGCCAGTGCGGTGGGGAAGCAGGAGGAAGAAAGTTGTGGGCCAAGGAGCCTCATGCTTCAAGACCAATAATACAGATGGAGAGAGTGAGACCTGGAGTAACTATCAGAAGATCAGAAAAGCTAAATTCAGACAGGGTTTCGGTATAATGAAGGCACATCATAGAAATCTCAGGGCTTTAAAGTATGGTCACCAGGCCACCCTGGGACTTGGATCCCACTTTCAAAGCCCAGGTTTATTCCACACCAGTCCCTGGGCATGGCTTTAGGAGGGGCCAGGGCAAGGCTGAAAACACTGTTCACGTCTCTGAGTCTGTAACTGGTATGGAAGCTCCAGGTCAACTTGTCTGGCTCTGAGCTGGCCCCAAATCCTATGAGCTTCAGAAGTAAGTGACATGCCAGCCATGCCAGATTTTCCTTGACCCTCTGAGAGGCAACACGCAAAGCAATTAAGAGCTGGCACAGATCTGGGTTCCTACCTCAGCTCACCATTTCCTGGGTATAGCCCTGGGTAAACTAAAGCCTGTCCCTCAAAGAGGGATGATTATGATGCAGAATTAAGAAGAGGTTATGAGGGCTAAGTGAGATAATGCAGTCGAAGCACTCCACACTGTGCCAGTCACATGGCAAGAGTCAGTACAAGGGAGTTGCCATCATCAAAATCACGCCACGACCATAACTATCACCATAATCCCCACCACCACCATCATCATCAAAATCCTTAACATCACCACCATCATCATTGCTCTCACTATCATTTCTGTCACCGTCCTCACCAGAACTATTATTACCACCATCGTATCTGGGCATATAAGATCTAGTGAAAGATTCTGCAGGCAGAAATAAGCCACCACCATCATCATTGCTCTCACTATCATTTCTGTCACCGTCCTCACCAGAACTATTACCACCATCGTATCTGGGCATATAAGATCTAGTGAAAGATTCTGCAGGCAGAAATAAGAAGTTCCTTTTAGTCACCACTTTGATCCTAGATAATCTCCCAGAATCTAAGATGTTGGGGGAACTAGCCAAAGGTGACTTCTAAGCATAATGCAAGAAATCTGAGTATTCAGAATTAGGGGTCACAGGTGGTATCTGAAGGAAGAAGTTTTGCAAAATTTCCTTGCATGACAGAGAGAAATTCAAGGACATCCTCAATCCTTC
>NW_007732696.1:103092-107503 GCF_000696425.1 Galeopterus variegatus
ATATAAGATCTAGTGAAAGATTCTGCAGGCAGAAATAAGAAGTTCCTTTTAGTCACCACTTTGATCCTAGATAATCTCCCAGAATCTAAGATGTTGGGGGAACTAGCCAAAGGTGACTTCTAAGCATAATGCAAGAAATCTGAGTATTCAGAATTAGGGGTCACAGGTGGTATCTGAAGGAAGAAGTTTTGCAAAATTTCCTTGCATGACAGAGAGAAATTCAAGGACATCCTCAATCCTTCATTAATTTCAGATGGAAAGTCCTGTCCTGTATGTTTCTAGAACTCACGGATGGTATCATCTCAACCTTCTGACAACAATCTGCCCACCCATGGAAAAACATGTTGTTATTATTCACGTGGTACAAGAGAAGAAACAACGTTTTGTCTTCTGGATTTATCAAATTTGGCATCCGAAAGGGTTTCTAAATCTCCAAGTCAATTCTTCTCTGAGGCATTGTTGCAAAGAATTAACTCTGCTATTCATTACCCTCAAAATATAATAACAGTAAATACTTAATTTACACTTAATATATTGTGGGTGTTAAGAGCAGAAAACTTCAATAAGCATCAGCTCACTTAATTCTCACAACCACTACAAGAATCAGCTATTACTACCCACATTTTACAGTGGAAGAGACTGAGACATTGAGAGGTGGAACGTTATGACCCAGACTCACTAAGAAAAGTAACTCAAACCTTGGTCTGTTCAACGTCATCACCTGAGCCTAGTCTTTACATCTGCCTCCTGCAGCATGTCCACCCCAGCACTTAGCCTAAGTCACCCAATCAAAATTGTCAAAATTATTGAAACTACTATATATCAGGGACCACACCCAGGCTTTAAGAGCGATAAAATACAGAAGAGCTTCTCAAAATAGAAACCAAGGTGTGTTCCCAGCTCTACCTGATGTCCTTGACCCAGCTCTGACAAGCTCCTATACTTCACTGCTCTATGTTCCACCTAAAAACTCTGCTCATGAGAACCATGTGCAACTTCAAATAAACTCTGTGAAAACAGACTGACTCTTCTGTAATGTCTCAGAGAGCTTCAATGGAACACATTAACTGTCTTAATCATTACCCACAGCACATTCCCAGAGATGCTCAATGCTGAATAAATACATTTCTTCAAGTGCGCCTTTGTGTCTGGCATCTTACAAGACATTAAAACTGATATTTGGGGGAAAATTGTCTCCAATTTGTGAGACCTGAAATCTACTTTGGAGTATGAAATATAAATATGCTTAGAAAATGAAAATGCTTTCTTCTTATGTTCATTAGGCGGAGTCTTTCAAAATTTAGAGGCAATCTTCATGTTATGTTTTATACACAGATGCACCAAGCAGCTATAAAAGCAACTTTTTAAATATTAAAGACATAGAGCTAGTTGTCGGCTGGAAAAGTAACTACCTATAAAAAATACTTAACAGTGAAAACCATCAGAAACCAACAATTTCTTATTAAATCTATTTAACGTCAAGAGTGTCTTACTGAGTGGAATAAGTTTTTTAAATATTTAACACATAGAGCCACTTGGAGGCTGAGAAGGTATTTTTTATTAAACATACTTAATGATTAGCACTGTTCCAATGCTGGGTGAAAAAAAAGGCAAGTGTTGTAACTGTTACAAAGCAAAGGCGCCAAGTGTTTACAGCTGTGCTGGCAGCAGACCAAATCCTTACAAAGCATAGTTAAGTCTCACCAGCTGTAGAAGTCCCTACAGGGCTGATCGCCTCAAATACATTCTTAAATCAAATTTAACACACGGCCACATTTGTTTAACTGATCATCTATGAAATTAAATCCTCAGGACAGCAAATAATAGTTCTGTACATAAACTCTCAGATCCACCAAAAATTGGGATCTGAAGTTCAAATTTGTGTACAAATCACAATTGTACTTAAGAGAAAAAAATATGGGACAAACACACGCCACAATATTTGGAAAACATTCTATGTTTTTGCATTGCTATTACTCATCTTGTTTCTACAATTTTATTAAGGAAAAAGAGATTTTTTTTTCCTATTGTATGGAAACAATTATTACCAGAAATGGTAAGAAACTTTCCAGAAGTTTCTTACTAGCTTAAAATTTTTTTTTAAATTTAACTTGTACATATAAACACTTCTCTGTTTTGTTTTTTTAAAATCTAATATTTATATATATTTCCACACATCTCTACCTTATTTGGGTTGTGACAATTGTGGTCACTAAGAAATAAAGCAAAACTGCTCATATAGCTATTCTTGGATAAATTATAGTACATTTAATCAAATGCTTTGCCAAGACCATAGCAAGTGCTACAAACTTTTATTATAGCATGTTTTTCTAAGTTTGAAGGTGAGCCTGTATTACCCACTAAGGGTAGGAAGAACAAAAATTTCTTCCCTGTTAAAAATTACACATCTTGGGATAGATCATTCCATTTAATTTCCAAAAGAAACCCATGAAGCAAATAGTGTTATCCCCATTTAGCAGGTCAGGACATAGGCCAAAAAAAAAAGGTTAAATAACTTGTCCAAATAATAACACTGGAACATGAGTAAACTCTGGTCTATTTTTCTTTATCTTTCCAACTACCAAGGCTCAGTGCAGTGTTATAGACTGAATGTTTCTGCCTCACTTCCCTCTCCAAATTCATATGTTAAAAGCCCTAGCCCTTAATGTGATGGGAAGGAATTAGGGTTAAATGAGGTCATGGGTTTGGGGCCCTCAGGACAAGATTAGTGCCTTTCTAAGAAGAGATACCAGGGAGCTTGCTCTCTCTCTCTCTACGCATGCGCAAAAGAAGAGGAGAGCCCTCAGAATGAAACCTACTTTGCCTGCACCTTGACCTTAGACTTTCTAGCCTCCTGAACTGTCAGAAATAAATTTCTCTTGTTTAAGTCACCCCATCTGTGGTAGGTTGTTAGGTCAGTTGGAGCGGAGTAATATACTCAGCCACAGCTGAACAGTTCCTAGATGGATTAGAAATTTAACAGAAGATGAAGTATTTGATTTTGGCACACCAGAGCAAGTCTGTATAATCTGAGCACCTGGACCACAGCTTCCAAAATGGGAGCGATTTTGCCCCTCAGGGGACACCTGGAAATGCCTGAAGACATTTTGATTGTCACAACTTACAGGGGGCTGCTACTGGCAACTGGTGGATGGAGTTCAGCGATGCTGCTAAACATCCTAAAAAGCACAGGACACATAGGCATTGAAAGGTAGATTAAAGGTAAGAAGTGAAAAGAGATGTCCATTTAGCCAATCAGGAAGCACAACATCAAGAGACAAATTCCATCAATCCTATAACCTGGCACCATGTCAATAAAATGACTGATTTGTTGCATTCTTAAATTCTCTTGGTAGCTTCACTCTAAATGCTTCCAAGATATGAATGAATGCTATAGAAATTGCAGAGGAGTCCAAAGGACTGCATCTCTCCTGTGGCTCAGACTTCAGACTTGAGGGAGGGAGGGAGGGAGGGAGGGAGGAAGGGAGGAAGGAAGGAAGGAAGGAAGGAAGGAAGGAAGGAAGGAAGGAAGGAAGGAAAAACCCCAACTTATTTATATATGACTGAGTTATCCTTATATGACCTCTGGGTCCAGACTGCCTGGGTTCCCACCCCAAACCCTATCACTTTCTTAACTACCTGCAAGTGCCGGGCATCACCAGTTTAACCCCTCCTGGCCTCTGGTTCCACATCTGTAAACTGTGGATAAAATAAACACTTCTTGGATAAGATTACTGTGAGATTAGATAATGCACTCAAAGATTATTACTATTAATTAATTACTGTTACTGGCTTCTGGGCATTAGGGAACACTGCGTGTGTGGTGCAGAGGAGGCAGGAAGTGGTGGCGATCGAGCCTGAATTATCTGAATGTAGAGCTATGCACAGGCGTGTGTCATACCACAGCTACAGCAAAGAGGAATGGAGTATGCCCCCGAGGCCCCGATGATTTGCTCACGGCCATTTAATCAGAGGATGGTACAAATTACCCAGCATTTGTCTTCTGGCTTGTTCCACAGCACATCGCCTTAGCTACTGCTTTTCTGGCTGTTTATTTACACTGTTTCCTTTTGGACCAAAATCTCAGTTAAATTACTCCAGGGACATTTTTATCTTTTTCCTTCCCAAGAAGTTGCATATATAAGTGAACCATTAGAACTGATTCAGGTCAGTGAATTACATCAAGTGCCAATAAAAGTGAGGTGAAAGCATGCCTGAAACCAGCACCCTTGACTTGTTTAACTCTTGAATGGATTTCATGACCAACTGTAAGAGTCACACACAAATGTCACATTCTGAATTTTCCTCATTCAATCTTACTCCCATTAAAGTAAGGAGTGGCAGGAGGGTTTGCCACTGTCTCCAGGGCTGGGATAGAAGAAGTGAAGATTCAGAAGTTGGGCGGGGGGGG
>NW_007732696.1:108503-112520 GCF_000696425.1 Galeopterus variegatus
GGGGGGGGGGGGGGGGGGGGGGGGGGCAGAAAACATTTCTAGTTTGCAAAAACACAGGATTTATTTTTCTCCAATATGTATTCTTTTTTCCTACCTAATTTGTAATTCCTGTGGAGTTCTGGAAATTCCAAATGAGACTTACCTCCTTCAAGGCTTTGCTTAAATGTCACATTCTTAATGAGGCCTGTTAAGCTGTAACCCACACCCCCAACAAATTCTTGGCCTGACTGATTTCCCTTAATGTACACTATTTTTTTCCAAAGTACTTTTCACCTTCTAACATTTTAATTATTTAGAATGTGTATATGTAACATACAATTATATATATCATACAATGAAAATATATAACATACAATTATATACAATGCATATATATAACATACAAGTATAACATGCAATTATTTATGTTTTTGGCCTGTCTACCTTGCTAGAATGTAAGCTCCATGGTGGCAAGAATTTTTTTCTGTTCACTGATACATTCCAAGTGCTACAGCAGGGCTCGGCACATAGAAAGTACATGATACTGCGTTGGATACATCACTGAATATAAATATAACATCAACTGTTCACCCATAAAACCTGTAGGAGTCCTTCCTCGTCCATGGATTCCCTTTCCATTACCTGTGGTACAGTATAAGATGTTTTGAGAGAGAGGAGGAGAGAGAGACCACATTCACATAACTTTTATTACAGTATACTCTTATAATTGTTCTATTATTAGTTCTGGTTGTTTATCTTGTACTCTGCATAATTTATAAATTAAACTTATCATAGATTTGTATGTACAGAAAAGAACATTGTGTGTGTGTGTGTGTGTGTATACACACACACACACATGTACTATCTGTGGTTTAAGGCATCCATGGGAGGTCTTGGAATGTATCCCCCACAGATGAAGCGGGTAATACTGCATAGTTAAGAATGAACAAGGCTCCCACCAATTGCTGGACATGGGCCTACAACTGTGTGAGGCTTAAGTATTTTCCAGCGCCTGGGAGAACAGCTACTCTCAGCAAGGACTGCATTTAAAATGAGGAATTTTGCATTAGATGCACCCGCCAACTTTCCACCTAGAAGCTACAGCTCCTCCATTAGAGAATGATAAATGTCATTGTCATAATCAGAAATTTTCTGTGGTTTTCAATGTGCTGGCTTTTATGCTGAAAGCCAAAGCATTAATAAAGCAATTGAAGGAGTAGGATTATAAGTCTATGAATGTCAGTGGCTAGGTTTCATATATGTCACTTTGCAATAATTAAGGACTTCAGAGAGAGTGCTACAGACTGGGCAGAACAGGACTACTTGTATTTTTTAAATAGGGGATAGTGAAGACAGGACCAAAAGCAAATAAACGAGAAAAGTGAAGGCAAATTCAATTAATCATTTCGCCTACTGACACTTTAATGCATTATTGTTACAATCACTCTGAAATGTCCTGGAAGAATCTTCACACGTTCTCACCCCACTCCACCCCATTCGTTTCTCAGGGCCTAAAAGCTGAATGGCAACCTTCCTGATCAGCTTTTATGTTTGAACGAGCTATCCCCCTGTCTCCAGGTAATACTAAGGTTTTTGAAATATCAGCTTTGCCTCATGACCATGAAACCAAATCACTCTCTTCTAGCTTTGGCTTTTACTTGGAGAAAACAGTCCCCAAATGCAGAGTCTGAAAACAGTGTCATCTTCAAGCCCAAAGCAGAGCCTTGCTGTCCAGATTTTAACTTTAAATTTTCCCCAGGGTTTTGCTGTTCCCTAATCTAGTGGCTCAGAGGCTTAGGGGTCTTGCTCAGTGGAGCCCCCTGTGCGGGGCTCCTATCCTGCCTCAGAACTCAGAATGTCTGATACTCTCATCCATCACTTGAATCAATACGGCACAGTACTGCTCCCCAAGAAGGAGCCATGGATAAGGACAGCCACACAGACTAAGTTAATTTAAAAGTAATAGAGTGATATTGCCTCCCAATACATTTATCAAAACTGCACCTCCAGTGACTGGGTGTCATGGTGGCCAGGTCTACTGCAGAGAATCCCATAGAAAACCCATCAAAGCCATGACTTTGATTTTATTTTATTTATTTTATTTTTATTTTTTTGTGACCGGTAAGGGGATCGTAACCCTTGGCTTGGTGTCGCCCGCACCGCGCTCAGCTGGTGAGCACACTGGCCACCCCTATATAGGATCCGAACCCACGGCCTCAGCGCTCCCAGCGCCGCACTCTCCCGAGTGAGCCACAGGGTCAGCCCTCATTTTATTTATTTTTTAGCCATTCATGGTTTTCTTCTGCTAGCAGGACACCTTTAAACTTTCTTTTGGGTGGCGGGGGGGATGCTGACTTAGGACTGCTGTAATTCCTTTTTCTCAGTCACCTGACTATACTAGTCACCTTCAGAGCACAGAAATGACCTTTAAACTTTCTTTTGGGTGGCGGGGGGGATGCTGACTTAGGACTGCTGTAATTCCTTTCTCTCAGTCACCTGACTATACTAGTCACCTTCAGAGCACAGAAATGTACACCAACTATTCAGAAATTTAACATCTATCACTAACTGTAACTGACAAACTAGGAAGACTACAAAAGAGAAGGGTTTGAAAGACATTCTACCAGCAGACTCAACACATGGCTTTGAGAAGCTGCCTTTCAAAAAGATCCCAAGAAGGTCTTGAGCTGTATCAACACTACTCACTGTATTTACTAGCCGAGTAATACACGATGCATGGCTAGTGACTTAATATCTTTGTACCTCAGTTTCCTCGTATAATATGCACAAAGATAATACCAACATCAAAGGTTTCCTGTGAGAATTAAAATAACTCATATGCTTAGCACATAGCACTCAATAAACATTAACTTGTATTATCATTTTCTCTATGAGAATCATCAGTCAACAAGAAGAGTTTCTGGAAACCTCAAAAGAGTAGTCATGGTGGTAGTTCCTAAATTCTCTTCCTCCCTAATGTGCATTTACTAAAAGAAGTACAGAGGACAATGAGAGGAGAAAACAGGGAGATGAGACCTCAGCAAGGAAATGAAAAAAGGCTTCCAACAACAGTTACATTTAAACTGACTTTAAAAAATGAGGAGTCTGCTCAGAGGTAGGACAAGCCAGGAGAGTAGGTTCAAAGGTCCTGAGGCAGGAAGAGACAAGGCCTTTTGAAGGAAGAAGGTCACTGATGCTGGAGACGGAGAATAAGGGAAAGAGTATTTCCAAATGCAGCAGGGGTGGGAGGCAGGAGCTGGGTCATGCACATATAACACTTTTATAGGGCACCCACACCAGCATGTCACAGGCAAATTGAACATCCAATATGAGATTAAAAACAAGATGAACTCATCGTGTCTGTATCTTAAAACTAGGTCAGTCATTCAACCATTTCAATATTATCTTGTGGGAGCGAATTTATAGATAAGCCTTTGCAAATTCTGCCATCTGATTCCCCTTAGCATTAATAGTTCTGCCTGACAAAACCATCTGCACGGGCCTAACACTGCACTCTTTAAGTCTCTTACACATGAAGAGGCGTCATGATTTTTCACTGATCTGAAATTAAAATTTCAAGCCATAAAAAATATATTTAGATCCAAGGCTACATGTCACTTCTGAAATCTTGTCATTTAAATCACGTTAGGCGTTGAATGAGATATAGGTGAAATTTAACTTTCACTGCATTTTAGTCTCGATCACGGCAAATTTATAACCCAGGAGTAAATCTTGCTGTCAAGGAAAATGTCTTCACTAAATCAGATTTGTTGCTTCCCTCCTTCCTTCAATACTTTTGTAAAATTGGAATGCTCTTCAATAAAATCCAGTTGTTTCATTCCTTCCTGGCCACAAAGGCTCTACTGGGGTTGCCAGTTCAGCCACTGGAAACTTCAGAATTTCCTATAACAGTATATTCGGTATTCAGGTTTGTTCAGCAAATGGTGTGCTGAATATTTTTATTCGAATCCGTATTGACTACATGGAAAGCAATTGCTTAAGGAAAGGTCACCAATAAGCTTTCTTGTAGCTGAATTC
>NW_007732696.1:113191-114397 GCF_000696425.1 Galeopterus variegatus
TATTCGAATCCGTATTGACTACATGGAAAGCAATTGCTTAAGGAAAGGTCACCAATAAGCTCTCTTGTAGCTGAATTCCATTTCAGTCCTATCCCACATGCCTTTGAGAGAATATCTGGCACTACTGACTACTCCTGCGTTTCTCAAAGCAAAGGAGTCCCTTGGCTTCTGTGAGCACAGGTTTTCCTTCTACTTCTTGGCTATTGCATTTCAGTGTTCTCTGCAGTCCCTGCCCGCCTTCCGCTAGGTGTGTCCTAAAAGGCTGGTGTAACTCCCAGCTCAGGGGGAGATGTAACTAACACCACACTCAATCCAACTGTCCTGAGTCACTCTCATCAGCCCTAAGGCATTCATTTCTATGTGCCACACCTTCCGAATCTTCATTTCGAGTTCTGACTTGTCTCCTGAGTGGCAGATCCATTTAATCAATTGGTTTCTTAGACATCTCCAACTGGATATCCCCATGTAGGTCTAAAACAGAATTCATCCTCTTTCTCCAAAGCCCACCCCTTCCACAGGGCTTACTGTCTCAATGGGGCACCGCTTTGGACCCAGCTGAATAAACCAAAAACCTTGCCATCATCTCTCTCTATCCTCTCTGAACACCCAACATCAAGACTTGTCAGCCTCATTTACCAAATATCCTTTAAATCAGTCCACTTTCCCTGGCCCCTGTCTCCAGTTGGATCTAGATAAGTAACCATCAGCACTGAGCTGTGTTACTTTAAGAGCCTCCCAAGGTGACTTCAGACTGCAGGACTCCTCAATCCATTAAAGTCTACACCGCAGCCCCAGTCATCTACCTAATACATAACTCTAATCACGCTACTTCCTTCTTCAGAACACTTTAAAGGACTGTCATTACCCTTAGCATAAAATCCAAACTCATTACTGTCATATCCCCTGTCTCTCCAGCCTTCTCTTTTATCAATGCTAATCTTTCACTCTGTCCATCAACCATCTGGGACTTCTTCCTCAAATGTGCCATTCTCTCCCTAAACTCTGGGCCTTGACATGGTGTTCTTTGGAACACACCTTTTCCCAGACTCCTCTATCCATCTCCTCTGCATTTTTTAGGTTTCGGGGAATTTATAACTTTTCTCAGGAAATAGTCCCAGAGCTTCAAGGCTAGATAAGTTACTCATCTCATTGTCTTCCTATGTAGCCTGTAGGTCACCTGTTGTACTATAACTGCACTTAGGGTGC
>NW_007732696.1:115007-123042 GCF_000696425.1 Galeopterus variegatus
TTTATAACTTTTCTCAGGAAATAGTCCCAGAGCTTCAAGGCTAGATAAGTTACTCATCTCATCGTCTTCCTATGTAGCCTGTAGGTCACCTGTTGTACTATAACTGCACTTATGGTACTAGTTCTGCCTCATTCATCTAGCACATGGACTGGTATACAGTTAGTGCTCAATACTACCTGTAGACTAAGTGTTACACAGGCAGTGTGGGTCGGTGTAAGTTCCTGTCCAGTTCCAGAGTGAATCAGACTTCATCCCAAATGGAGTCAATGGCAATTCCCTACCTTGTTCAGTTTTTTGCACAATTAGTCTCATCAGAGTTCATCACTGCATCTCGCCTCCCAAACTGGATTTTATGATTTATGAATCCCTCACCACCCCAAGACCTATGCCTCCTCCATACTCACTTGCTGGTCAACTACCTGATCGATGACGGCATCTCCAGTAAAAGCTTGAATCCCTTTACTCGTAATTATGAAACATGCTCAAGCTGACTAATACCCACATAACCACAAATCTACAATAAATGCCTAGGCTGAAAGATTTAATTTATAGAAATGTTGCACTAGCTATTAAAAATACGAATTAGTCTTATGTATATTTTGTCCTCCTCCCTACCTCTAAAAATTCCCTAAAGCAATATTTTAATTAGACTGTTTTTACAAGCAACTAATTTATGAGAAATTTGACAGGTTGACATTAGGATGCCAGATAAACATCAATAACAACAGGCTTTTAAAAAAATAAACTAAGCTTTTAAAAATTTTGGTAATGTGTCAATATGACCTTAGTTCAAAAAATGCAGAAAGTAACTGCAGGGAAAATTTCTCCATTGCTTTAAAACTGAGTGTACATGTTGAACACTTACCTACATAAAGTTAAACCTGTGTTTGGATATACATGATTTCACTAAAAGCCTCATGCAATTTAAAACTTGTTCAAGTCAGGATACACAATGAAAGAGGCAAATTGTAAACAATGTATTTATTCATCAAACCCATATCCTTTAACAGAACGTAAGGATAATCATGAAAGCTATTTATGAAGTCATTCAACCAGAGCCAGAAAATGCAAGTTGGAAGATCAGACTGGACAATGTCTTGTGACAGGTGGAAGGTGGCCAGGCAATATGAAATGCGATGCATTATTTTAGGAACGTTACTCTTGCATGGTATTCAAAATTTCCACTTTATCCTCACTTATAGTACAAAGTTTAAAGTAAATCCAAGGTCTTATGAAGGAAGACCTGATCTCACTGACTAAACAGGAGCAGGTACATCAGTGTGTGTGCCTATTTCTCCTTGCAGCACATTTAAAATGGGAAATGGTTGGCTGGGATAAGAGGGGGTTTGAAGGTCACTTGTGTTATAGTCAATTTTCCTTAGGTTTTAATTTATGTGTTTTTTAAATGTGGACAGCATCCAGATGGTAGGTTTTCCAGTGGAGGTGGATAAATTAAAAAATAAATAACCCAAGCATCTCTTCAGAGGACATGCTGCTATTTTGACTCGTTCATAAATAATATCTAGTGTTTTAGCAGTTTTTCAGGGCGTGCTAGGAATGTGAATTGTAGAGAGAACACCCCTAGTCACCTTTTGATAATGAGCCCTTCTTTGAATAATAGATACCTTTCTCTTCTGTTCTGGGAGGCAAATTTGAAGCTAGTGAAAGTGAGAGATGCATTTGTGAGAAAGAGGTAAGCAGGGTCGCCAAACGGACTCTAACTCAGACCTCTGTCAGTCCTGCTTGCTTCAGATGCCAGCCTGTGCCCAGATGATACACAGAGAGTTCTTGCAAGAGCACTACTCTTGAGATTTGATGCTGGCTCACATGCATCTGGCCTTTCAGAATTCAGAATAAAAAATTCTTAGTGTGTGAGAAAGGAATTTCAGGGAATCTTCACAGCTCCCCTTTTCTCTAGAGAAACCCACTCAGAGGATCACAGGTATACGCTCCTATCCCCTGTGTTTGTTTTGTCCTCCAAGGCCATAGCCAACGAGACCAGTTATGAACCACCTGACCTAAGATGGGCCAACCAGGTTGTCTTTCTTGGGTCTTTGACATTAGGGCCAAAGGGCTGTCATTGAGTATCAACCCATAACCTTCAAATTCAAGAAGTTTCAGGAATGAGACCACATGATATTGACTGAGAGAACGTATTTATAGCAGAAGAANGTACCTCACATCCATGCCCACAGGTAAGTGACAATGTGTGCAAGATCAAAAAAAAAAAAAAAAGAAAGAAAAAAGAAAAAGAAAGGATGCTCCTCCATTTCCCCACCGCAAATCTTCCACGACAATCTCTCTTGTGGCCCACCCTCAATAGAAACACACAGGAAAGATAATTCTTGGAAATATAGTTCATCCTAGCCCACCTTATGAAGCCACCACATGACTCCACCTATATTATCCATTTTTTTTTCTTTTGCAACTTTTGCACCCTCTATGCATTCCAAACTTTCCTGTGGCAACACAGAGTAGATTCTTGTTTTCCTTCACATTTATTTTTAGGATCCAGCTTGCTTTATGGAATGTTGATTAAATGTCTGAGAACTTTCCTCTAAGGTGTTCTAATTGCTTCAGGAAAAATGCTTAATGGCTATTTTTAGTTGTCTAGAAGCATTCTTAAAAGCCAGCACACTGTTATTAAATTTCACTTGCTCTTCCACAAAGATTTTTTTCAGAATCTTTCTTTATCATATTATCACCATTCTTAATAACATCATAGTTGTAAAATAATGTATGGATGAAACATGTCATGCTTGGCAATGAGCTTCACATGTGAGCATCTCTACTGGCCTCCTTTGATGAATAAGATTCCTCTGTCGGGCAAGTAGTTCAAGTGTCCTTGTCTGTCTCCTGCTCTGACTTCATTCACCACGTGTTGAATGACACACAGAATAGGGTGAATCGTTGCACTGACATTTTGAATCTGGTTGTCAGCTCTTTACTGGCCTATGGCTGGAAAGGCACTGAAGTAAGGGAATTTGAGGATGAGATGCTTGGGCTTCTCCCTGAGGGCATGGGAAGAAGAGAAACCTAAGAGAGGGGGAAGCCCAGTGAAGATAGCTTGGTATGCTCAAAACTTGATACATTCATCCTTGTGCTGGTTTTGCCGTGGGGTTAAACTCACAAGGTTATGGCGTATGAAAGAGTATGGATCAACCATGGCCATGGTTGGAGTAAAAATGAAGGGTTACTCACTCATAATTTACAAATAAACCAAGAGGATTAGGATCACTTCCCACTGCCGGCATTTTAATGAAGGGAAGGTATTCAAAAATCTGCTTCTAAGAAGATACAGATTTCACACAAGTTTATGTTGCCGACTTTTACTTGACAGAAACTTTGCAAGCAACAGAAGCACAATGCAGAAAAACTTCTCCAGGAGCAGATTAATGCCAGAAGGACTTTAGAGTGTTTGTTTAGGGAAAGACAAAAAGCCATGATGCTGACATAAAAAAAGAGCTCAGACAGAAAGTCTCAAACTAGTTGTTTAGGAGATGATTTGAGGGGAGGGGAGTGGATAGGAATGGATTAAACATTTAATCTTTCTGGTAATCAGCATCTTTGTAGCATGTGATTGAAACTTCTCTCCCATACACTCAGCAGGTTCTTTTTGCTTGGGTCTTCCTCATTAACTGAATACGCTCAAGTCTCTCCATTTTACTGAGGTTCCTGAGTTGTGCACATCAGAGTCAGACACACAAAGGAGAAGAGAGTATTTATTCATTTAAAGCTGATCCAAACTTCCCCTTAATACTGGAAAGTGAAGATCGATCCTAAATTTTGAGGTTTCTTTAGGGAGCATGGTCTCACTCAGCTAGTCAGTCTCTCAGATTTCCTTTGGGATCCCACATGAGGAGGAGGAGAGACTTGGACCCCTGCACATAGCTCCTCCTGCAAGTCCCGGGCTCCTTGGGAAATGCTCCTTGTCCTTCCGGTTGCCCAGAAGCAGCCCTGGTGAGATTGGATTCTGGTTCTGAGTGGTGGATCTGGTGCATTCTCGTGACTCCGTAGCTCACCTGGATTCTCATGGTCAGCGTGCGCATCTGCTCTCTCTATGTCCCCAGGTTGCACACACACAGGTACTCTGTCATGGAAGTGGGGTAGCAGGTGCCCCGTGATGCAGACTTCTCTGTAATCCCAAAGAGACAGCCCTGTGAAAGTCCCTTTCCTTTTCACTTTCCCCTCAAAATGCTTCACCTTCTGAGAGACGGTTAGAGAACATGGTCTCAACGTTGCCTCCTTCTGTCTCCATCTCTTTATCTCACAGTTGCCCGAGACAGTCTCCTCCCTTGTCCTTTTATGTTTCTGTCGGGCCTCCCCTTCCCCCCCCCCCCCCTGTCCAGCCTTGTCCTCCCTCTGGTGGCTTCTGTTCTTGCTCTTTCCTGGGGTTGTAACGACTGAACTGCTGCCAGAGAATGTGCTTCATTTTGAATAAGTGGGAAAACAGATCAGTTTCATATTTTCAAACTGTGTCTCTAGTATGTCATTTGAAAAAGCAAGAGACAGACAAAACCCCTCCTGCCTTACTGACCCATGACTCTCCTGTCCCAGGCAACTTTCTCAAAAACACAGACTCTGCATTTCGTTTCCATTTTCCTACCCCCTCCCACTTCTGAACTCACACCAGCCTGACACACCCTCGAAGTCCCCTGATACTTCTCTGTGGTGACCGATGACTCCCTTGTCAGCAAACCCAGTGACAATTCTCAGGCCTCCTACTTGACCACTCAAGTCACCCCTCATTTTGGGACACACTCACTTTCCTTGGCCTCAAGGAGACCATGCACTCAAATTTTCTTCTTCCAAGATTGGCTTGGCCTTCCCCACCTCCTCGTCAGCCTCGCCTCTAGACACAGGTCAACTCTGTGTTGGAATAACAAAGTCAAGGTCGTCTTTGAACTCATCCTTGCCCATCTTCCCATTCACTCACATGATTATGATCGTGAGCCAAACATCAGAAACCCCCTAATGTATCAACACAGCCCAAACACTCTTCTGAGACTGGGAAACCATGTCCTGTGCACACCACAGTCTCCTCATGATGTTTCACCATGGGTCATTTCAATTTCTGTCACCACATGCTGGCCCAACCTGCCCTCACCTCTTCCTCCAAATACCAGGACAGCTATTCTAAAAGCCTTTTAAGAACTTCTCCATGCTGCAGCCAGAGGGCTTTACAAGATGAAAATTTTCATCACGTGACCCCCTTCCCCATTCTAAATATTGTTTTTCCTTTCCTCTTAAAAAACAAAAGCCTGATGGTGGCACCTGCATGGTCCGGCTATCATATCAGGTGGCCATGTCTTGATATCTCCTCGTTTTTCTTGTTTCAGATGCTTTGGCAATTTTTCAGGTCCTGTAATGTACTAGTTTTCACCCTGCCACATGCACTTGGTCATCTGTTCTCTGACACCCCTCTTTGACCCCCCAAATTCTCTTCCTTCTGGTTACTGCTAGTCATTCTTCAGACTTGAGCTCAAACATGGACTCCTCAGGGAATATGCCAGCCATCCCCGGTCCCACTCTACCATCTCTTCCTTGAGCTGTGTGGTTCTCCTTCATGGCAGGAACTACACCTCAGTCTTTACACATTCCTCCCTGTTTTAAGCTGTTTTCTGTTGCTTATAACAGAATACCTGAAACAGGGTAATGTATAAAAAAAAATGAAATTTATTTCTTACAGTTTTGGAGTCCACGGTCTAGGGAACACAACTGGTGAGGACCTTCTTGTTGATGACGCTAATGCAATGCAGGATGTCACTTGGTGAGAATGGCAAAACCTCCTTAAGTGCTTACTCACTTGCTCTCCTTATACAGTCATGAGCACCATTCCTGTGACCACTAAACCATTAATCCATCACCCCACAAATGGACTAATCCTTTCACAAGGGCACAGTCCTCATGATACAATCATCTCTTAAAGGCCCCACCTTCTAAGACTGCCACAGTCTGATTTCCCACCCTCTTAACACTGTTACAATGGGGATCAAGCTTCAGTGACTTTTGGAGGGTCATTCAATCCATGACATTCCCCTAATGTGGTGTCTCCCAGACTTTAGCATGTCTTCAGTCCTCTGGAAGCCTTGTTGATCACATTACTGGGTCCTATCCTGAGAGTTTCTGATTCAACAGGTTTGGAGTGGGGGCTGGAAATTTGCATTTCTAACCAGTTTCTAGTTGCTGCAGCTGCTGATTCAGGACCACACTTTGAAAAACACTGCTTTCAAGTGACCCTGTATATAATGTCTTTTCCCTCCATATGAAGGAAGGGGCTCAGGAATATTACTATTTTGGGTAATCTTTATCTTCCCAGCATAGTACAGTGCTCTAGGACAGGTGCTCAATGAATTTTTTTTTTAAATTAATGAATGAGTATTAGAATAAGTAAATGAATTACAAATAATTTGATAAAATAAATAAAATGATCTGGTGACCAATATGTAATGAGATTACCTAAAACAAGATAATATTAGCTCAAGAAAATGTTTCCATTCCATTATGTTAGTTATCTCTCTCTATATATGTTATATATATAGTTATATATATGAGTATATATTCATTTGTAATACATTTTAAGTTCTAATTTTGTTTAAAAAACACATGAAGTTTACGATCTTAATCATTTCTAAATATAGTTTAGCAACATTAAAATCGTTGTTGTGCAACCGATCTCCACAGATTTTTCATTATGCAAAACCAAAACTTTATACTCACTGGACAACAGCTCTCTATTTCCACTTCCCCAGCCTCTGGAAATCACTATTCTACTTTCTGTCTCTGTGAACCTGACGACTCTAAGTATCTCACATAAGTGGATTCATGCAGTATTTATCCTTTTGTGACTGGCTTATTTCAGTCAGCATAATGTCCTCAGGTTGTCCTCAAGTTTTATCCTTGTGTCAGAATTTCCTTCCACTGTGTTCATATACCACGTTTTGTTCATTCATTCATCTGTGAATGGATCAAAGGACATGTTGCTCCTGCCTCTTGGCTATTGTGAACAATGCTGCTTATAAAAGTAGGTGTGTCAATATCTCTTCGATATTCTGCCTTCAGTTCTTCTGGGTGTATACCCAGATGTGGAATTGCTGGATCACAGGGCGATCCTGTTATTAACTTTTTGAGGAACCACCGTACTGTTTTCTGCAATGACTGTACCATTTTACTTCCCAGAAACAGTGCACAAGGGTTTTATTTTCTCCACATCTGGCCCGCTCTTGTTTTCTTCTGTTTTGTCTTTTGTTTGTTTTATCATACCATTTAAATGCATACGAGGTAATATCTTGTGGTTTTTATCTGCACTTCTCTAATGATTAGTGATGTTGTGCATCTATTTGTGAGCTTATTGGCCAGTTTTATATCTTCTTTGGAGAAAGTTCTGTTCAAGTCCTTTGCCCATTTTTTAAATTGGGTTATTTCAGGTACTTTGCTGTCATTCCTTTGTAATGTTTGGAAAGTCCTAAAATAAAAAGTTAATTTAATGTGCATTATTCCTGCTCAGCAAAACATTGCTTTTGAAGATTGTAGATACCATTAGTTTTAAGTGTCTTATATTTAAAAGTACAGGGAAAAAATAGTGTCGTATTTGTGAATAGCTATTTTATCTTGATTCTTTCATTTTAGCTAAAAAAGTTAAACCACTGTTCTGTGGTCTATGTGGGGGGTAAAGGGGATGTTGGAGCAATTTTCTGTTCTGTCCTAGAGACACAAATCCCAGATAACCATTTTTGACAGTTTCAAAAGTAACATTCTGCTTTGAATATTTCCTGTACTTCTACCTATGGTACAAACACAAAAGGAAGGGCTTGTAACAGATGAACGGGCGTGAGCAAGTAGGCATGAGAGTGTCACAGGGATGTGCTGAGTAGGGTGACTCTCACTTCTCTCTTCATGCCAGTTTTCATTCCTCCTGGTCAGAGCTGTCCCATTGGGTCATATTCCAGGCTGCTTGTGACCTACACGTGTGGGTAAGTTCTTGTCAGTAGAATGTTAGCATCCATGACACTTGCATCTAAACCTCTTTTTCCTT
>NW_007732696.1:123479-124935 GCF_000696425.1 Galeopterus variegatus
TAAGTTCTTGTCAGTAGAATGTTAGCATCCATGACACTTGCATCTAAACCTCTTTTTCCTTCCTGCTGGGTGTAAGTGGCAAGGATTAGAGCATCTTGGGATGACATGTTTTGAGGATGGCAAGCTGCCCAGTGGCTAGGCTCACCTGCTTCTGGAGAAGACCCCTTGGAGCAGGACCTGTCCACTCACCCTACATGTCACATGAGCAAGAAAGGCACTTCTGCCAGTGTGAACCACTGCATTTGGCATCACTTTGGTACAAGGGATTTTCTTCTCTCTACTGACATGTGCTTCCTTGCTTCTCTCTTTACACTCACTCCAGTCACTTCTTTGCAGATTTAAACACCACTTATTTGTAGAATTGAGTAAAACTCACCTGGGGGTGCAGAACAAAACAAACGAGTAAACACAATGGAAGTATTCTCTATCATCCAATAACTTGTACATTGTATTTTTGTTGAGAAAACCAAGAGAATGGGTACAGGAAGCACACAAGTAATAAAGTATATAATTGAGTGCCTATCTGAACAGCACTGACAGGGTTCTAGAATCTCAACCAGGAGCCCTGTTAGAGCCTTCTAGAAAGTCAGAGCTGATCAAAGAGGGGTCTACTGAAGGTGGAGTGGCCTGACAAGGTTTCTGGCAGAAGGGAGACCTGAGTCGGACCTGGAGGGTTGTTAAGTATGTGCAGAGATGGGGGATGGCTCACCTGCACTTGAGCCAGGAGAAGGGCTGATCTTATCCCCATCTCCATGTGAAGTGTCCATCCCTTCTGTGTTTCTCCTGGGGTAGGGGTGAAACTTCCAGGAGAATCCACTAGGGACACCAGTCTCATGAGAATACCTCCAGGAATTTGCTTATGCCTCTGTTTGGGACACTCTCCTCTCCTTTTTAATTTTGTTTATTTATTTATTTATTCTTACATTTTGGAGCAGTTGGAGGGGAAGGGAGAGGGGAAAGGGAAAGGAAATATGTAGGAAAAAGGAGGAAGGAGGAGGGGCAGGGTTGAGTCCTGTGGCACACCCCTCATTCCTGCATGGGAGACCAGGAGGTTTCCAACCATGGCTTGGTCATTCCTGGGCTGGGTGCAGATGTCACAGGTGTGTGGCTGAAGCCCTCACCCCACCCCCCACCACCCCAGTTTGGGAGCCTGGGGTGCTTCCTGAGGCAGCTTGGTGGTTGTTGCTGGGCTGGTTGAGGGTGTTGGAGGCTGTGGCTGAAGCCCTCGGCCCCCCAACACGCCAGCTCGGGAAAGCTCGTCTCCCCCTCTTGATCTTGCTAGCTTCTCCTTGTGTCTTGGCTTGGATGCTGTCTCCTCTGGGAACCTTGCCTAGCTCTGAGCCCTGGTTATGTGCCCTCTACACAGAAGCATCTTTTCTCCCTGACCCAGCCCTGGAAGCTTGAGATTTCAGTTACCAGTTAACTGAATGTATCTTCTACAGAACTGGCAGCCTTA
>NW_007732696.1:125427-126096 GCF_000696425.1 Galeopterus variegatus
AATTGGTCTGGACAAAAGTATTTTAAATAAATGAATAAATAAATATGAATGTTTTGGGACAAGATCAAAATTGGGACTGAACTGCCCTGAAAGGTCTTCTCAGAAAGGTGGAGATATTTAAAATTACAAGTTGTTCCATTAGTAATATGTTGTCACATGGGAGTTTGCTAAATTCTTTAGTCCTTCTCTCGGAGCTTAAAATATGAAATGAGTTC
This sequence comes from Galeopterus variegatus, assembly GCF_000696425.1. Taxonomy (NCBI): domain Eukaryota; kingdom Metazoa; phylum Chordata; class Mammalia; order Dermoptera; family Cynocephalidae; genus Galeopterus; species Galeopterus variegatus. The sequence continues at coordinate 125,643 of NW_007732696.1, forward strand.
ACAGAAATGGAAGGTTTCAAGTAATAGAAGGCCAAGATTAAACTGCTTCTTATTTCCCCTCTGAGAAGAAATCATTTATCTCTAGTGGAACTATCAGAGCCTTGGATAAAAATAAAAATGTGAATTTTTAAAATAGGGCTCACTTTTTGAAATACTCCTCCAAAATGAATCATGCAGTTTGGCCTTTTTATTTGAACTATTCTGATGCAATTTTCCCTACAGAGATGCAACTTATGATAGAACTGGCCCCTCAATTGTTGAATTTAGGAATTTGTGAGGCTTTCAGTGGAATCCTTTGCTAAAGCCCAGCTTCACCTGCTCTGTGTTGAATGGATGAAGAATGAGCTTGCAGCCTCATTCACTTTGCAAATGGAGGGAGAATCCACAAAAGTAAGAATCCACTTGATTATTTGCTTGGTCTCTGCATGACAGCAACTAATTAAAAAGTGAAAAA